>NC_139556.1:4938221-5086537 GCF_965112155.1 Podarcis liolepis
AATGTGGGAGAAGAGGAGACCAAAGACAAATTAGGTTTATTTCTCCCTCACTGCAATTTCCCCCTGAGCAGGCAAGGGGAGAATCAGACAAGGAACAAGCGTCAGCACTCTTCTCTGCCTCAACCATTTCTCAACAGCATCAGTCAAAGAAGTCTGCCATATTTAGTGAATCTGAGGTGGAAATTGTGGCAGGGAGGTGAGAAAATCAGGAGGGAACACTCAGAGGTATACTTTCAGCTTCTCTACCTACAGCCACACCCTCAGTTTTTGCAATGAACTAGGTTTTCTCCAAGGGACACGGGTGGCGCTGTGGTCTAAACCACAGAGCCTAGAGTTTGCCGATCAGAAGATCAGTGGTTCGACTCCCCACAACGGGGTGAGCTCCCGTTGCTCAGTCCCAGCTCCTGCCAACCTAGCAGTTTGAAAGCACGTCAAAGTGCAAGTAGATAGATAGGTACTGCTCTGGTGGGAAGGTAAACAGCGTTTCCGTGCACTGCTCTGGTTCGCCAGAAGCGGCTTAGTCATGCTGGCCACATGACCTGGAAGCTGTTCGCCAGCTCCCTCGGCCAATAAAGTGAGATGAGTGCCACAACCGCAGAGTCGGCCACGACTGGACCTAATGGTCAGGGGTCCCTTTACCTTTCCCTAGGTCTTCTCCAGCTCTTCACCTCTGATTATTTCCTTAAGGACTCCTGTTGCTCTAACATCAGTTCCAGCCTGTAGATGGTAGTCATCCCTTCCCAAACCAATGCAAAGCCAAAGTGGACTTTAAGTCAGCTACGCTGGTCCAGGCTGATCTCCAAGGAGCAACTTACCCAAACCCCAGTCTTCATGCTTGGCTGGGTCAGAAGAGTCCTCCTTCCTTTAGGAGGCAGGGAAGCTGTCAAACTGACAAAAAGAGAGTGCCCACCTAACACCTGATGCTACAGAAGTTCCCTCCCCAAACCCCACAAATCATGTTCCAAATGAAGTTGCAGCTCTCTCCTCATCGACTGATTCCTGGGAAGGTGTGCCCAAAGATTCTTGAAGCAAAAAAAGACCTCATTTTCTTTTGAACGATTACAGCCTGGTTGCAGGTTGCAGGGCCAATTTGGTAACCTTCCCGGAGAATCCAGCTGCCTGGAAGTCCATGCATCTCTGGCAGTGAGACTTCTGATTCAGATCTTTAGACTAGAGGCTACTCTTCGGCTCTCCATCGCTGTCGGCCCCCTCTAATCCCCTTGGTTGGACTCCCCTGTCTACCTGTCCTGGGGCTTACCATCCTCTGCCTGGTGTTCCCTCAATATTGTTCTGCAAAGACGGTTGGATGTGCTTGTAGGCTTCAGGTTCACAGTATGTGGACTTGCTCTGAGTTTAATTCCTCAGACAAACTCTGGCTCTAGGACTGGGATTCTGTCAGCAGACTCCTCATGCTTTCTCGCTCTGTGCTTTCTAAAGCACAAGGGTTCATTTCCTCTCTTTCCCAGTGAATAAGTCTCCTTCCTTCAGCCCCAGTAATAACTGGACTAAATAAACTCAGATGGCAAGCTGGTTTTACTGATCCTTAATTACTGATCCTTACCAGAAGCTTGTTATTGTTCTCATTAGTTATTCTTGATGCAGCCCTTGGCTAAACAATGTTAGCAGTCAGTAGGAAATGAATAATTAGCAGAATAAATAGCAGTCATGATCATTATTTTGCTAAAGCAGAAAATTAAACAATTCTGGTCACATCATTGAAGAGCATTCTAGTTGATGCTGGACCTACACTCGGATTATTAAAAAATGTGTTTTTGTAATTTCAGATAGTTTTGTCAGTCTGTTGTTTTGGCCATATAGACAAGCCAGTATAGTACACTGGGCAGAGTGTTAGACTAAGACCACAGTCGTGACCTCTGGAAGGCCTCTGTGGGGTTTGGTGCAGCAGCAGGGGCCACCAAATCTGGGCCCTGCAACTTGTGCCAACCAAGGGAGAAGAGAGGCAGGAAACGTCTGGATGTTTTCTGTGTGAAACTGAGAACCAGCTGCCAAATCAAGCAGCTGAAAGGAAAATGGTGGGCTGGCCCTACAGGTGTTGTAGGCTTGTAATTGGAGTCTTTGTAAATGATGTTCAAGAGTGTCAAATGGTTCTCCTACGCCATTTCCTTTCTTTAAATGGTGTCTAGATGAGTATGCTCTTGGTTTCACCTAATTGGTAATCGTATTCAGAGGCTTCTGTAAGCAACAACAAAATGACCCTAAATCAAAATGTTCTGGTATGCAACTTGCTTATTGAATTTGGTTTTGGCCACTGCAGCTGCCAAGCTTCATACTAGTTCAGCCCTCCTAGAAATCAAGGCTATGGAGATGTATGACAAAGAAATCAGTATGTAGCAATTCATTTGTCTTACACAAATACACAAAGTCTTAAAGGTTTTCTGTTCTTGAAAATGAATAGGATGAGAAGGGTGTTGAGGCCACATTTTAAAGTATGGATTGTCCAGTCCTATCCTATTCAGAATAGGGCAAGGCAAGGAGTTCTTCAAGGGCTTGCAATGCTTCCTTCTTTGACAGCGCAGAGCACCAAGTGTTTCCCTGCATTATGCACATACACCAAAAATTCCCCCTTTTCCCCCTTCACATGTTTAGGGAAAGCATTTTTGGCCTGAGGGCCACTTTCTCTTCCAGGCAGTCTTCAGGGGGCCACATTACAATGCAGAGTGGGGCTGAGGAAAAGGCAAAAGTGGGCAAAGCAATGAATGTGAATTTTACATTCCCACTGTTGGCTGTGTCATACACACACTTGCATATCCTTCTTGGATAAAGGCTCTGGCCTGCTTGGATGGGCGACAGCGGTCGAGGGCATATGGTAGCCAAGCAGAACCACAAAAGGGGTGTGGAGCAAGCTAGTGAGAGTTGTGACCTGGTGAGAGTTTGTGGCCCTAGGGGAGTCCCAGGGACCAAATAGAGAAGTCTGCAGGGCCAGATTTGGCCCACAGATCTGAGGCTTCCCACCCTGCATGAATAGCTCTTTCGCTGTAGATTGAACTGAATTAAAAGACACATCCTGTCGAAGGGATGAATGCCTCATCTCTTTACGGCTGTCCATTAGAATTTCATTTATTGTGAGAAAATAATATATTTTAGGTTTTTTAAAATAAAATAAGCTTGATTATGTAAGGAACTTTTATTTTAAAAAGTTTTTTAAAACAAAGGAAGTACAATTAATAGATACAGAAATTAACTTGCCTGCCAATAAAAAGGTACATGTGTTATTTCTCTTTTTTATAATCCACCAGACCCAGCAATTTGTTGGTTTTTATTTTGTCTATTAGGCCTAGAACTTCCACTGGTTATGGGGGCGAGTGCCTAACTCCTTGTTCTACTATGGCAGCTTATACACCGAGGAAACTGCCAGTGCATTTTCTGTTGCACTGCACTGCAAATGGGTAGAGGGTGTTATTGCAGCAGTTGATCCAGCAGGGATTAGAGATACAAGAAAGCAGCTACAGCGTTACCTCGGATTAAGAACTTAATTCGTTCTGGAGGTCCGTTCTTAACCTGAAACTGTTCTTAACCTGAGGTACCACATTAGCTAATGGGGCCTCCTGCTGCCACTGCACGATTTCTGTTCTCATCCTGAAGCAAAGTTCTTAACCCGAGGTACTATTTCTGGGTTAGCGGAGTCTGTAACCTGAAGCGTCTGTAACCTGAAGCATCTGTAACCCAAGGTACCACTGTAGTTAGTTAGCTTCTGGCTGTGTAAATCTGGCACTGAGCCAAAATAGTGCATAACAGGTGACTTTAGGCACCGACCTGCCTCAGTTGTATGTAAAGTGAGTATTGTATGTAAAGTGAG
Source organism: Podarcis liolepis (assembly GCF_965112155.1). Lineage (NCBI taxonomy): Eukaryota > Metazoa > Chordata > Lepidosauria > Squamata > Lacertidae > Podarcis > Podarcis liolepis. The sequence continues at coordinate 4,942,039 of NC_139556.1, forward strand.
TATTTTTGTATTATGTACATTTGTGTTTTTATATCATAAACCTCCCTGTGATCCTCAGGTGAAGGGCAGTATAGAAATTTAACAATTGCTGGGCAAGCCTTAAGTCTATTTGCTTGACGGTAATCTCCAATGAGCGGGACACAGGTGGTGCTGTGGGTTAAACCACAGAGCCTAGGACTTGCCGATCAGAAGGTTGGCTGTTCGAATCCCCACGACAGGGTGAGCTCCCATTGCCCGGTCCCTGCTCCTGCCAACCTAGCAGTTCAAAAGCACGTCAAAGTGCAAGTAGATAAATAGGTACTGCTCCGGCGGGAAGGTGAACGGCGTTTCCGTGCGCTGCTCTGGTTCGCCAGAAGCGGCTTAGTCCTGCTGGCCACATGACCCGGAAGCTGTACTCCGGCTCCCTCGGCCAATAAAGCGAGATGAGCGCCGCAACCCCAGAGTCGGCCACGACTGGACCTAATGGTCAGGGGTCCCTTTACCTTTAATCTCCATTGAACTCAGTCAAACTTTTTTTTTTATGCTGTGTTAAATGAAGAAAAGGAGGAGGGATGTGAAAAGATGGCATCAAGTCTGGGAATAAGGAGAAGTTTCCAACTTTTTGTTGTTTTGTGGGTTCAATTAAGGTACAGCGGCAGCTGTAGTTGTCCAGGGCTGTGGGGGGGGGCATCACAGGCTAAAGAGAGCCCACCTAGTAAGTAGGCAGACCAGCCAAGGACATAGGGATGTGTTCACCACAAGTAGCCATAGTTGTTTCCATGTTACTGATTTCCAAAGGTGTCTGAGATTAGCAGTTTGCCAAAAAGCAGGGGGTGGAGGGTATAGAACTGGGCACAAAAATGTCTACTTTGGCCCTGCTGGGGACTTATTGATGTATCTGCAGCCAAGACAATTTGTGATAACTGATAAGGCAACCCAAAAGTCTAGATTTACATTTGCTCACACTGTGTCTGTCTCAATCCACACAGTGGTATTTGCTTAACAGAGTAAGCTGTGAATCACAAATGGTGTGCAAGGTGCTAAACGAAGAGGCTAACAGCAGGAACAGAGGGCCTTTCACTTTTGAGACAGTGGTGGGACTCCAGACAAGTTTTGGGACTGGCCAAAAATCATTACTGTCTCATGACTGCTTTGTGGCCTGAGCTCTCAGTCCACAGGCAGGAAAGTGTCCACATCACCAAAACCACCAGCATAATTAGTGTTGCTGCAACTGGAAATTTTGAAAGCTTCAGTAAAAGAGGTTCAAGGTCATGTACTTGGATGGGCATGAAAAATGAATTCTGCCCTCTAGTTCATGGCTGCAGCCCAGCCACATAGAGAAATGTGCAAGAACTGCCTCTGTCCTTGCAATATACTTTCCTTTCTGTTGTGTAGAGAATCTCTGCCAACCACCCATCTGACATAATATCCTCCTCTTTGACAAAAGGTTCAGAATTGCATCTCAGAATTTGGTATGGTCATAACCCATCACTAGTTTTCAGTAGTCTTAAGTGTAGTAGGAATTGAGGACATGATCCAACCCCATAGGAACAGGCTGGGAGGCTCGTCACCTGTGTCATCTCCATTAGACACTGGAAGAGGGGAGGCATCACCCAGTCTCAAATCTTCCATTCTTGGGCAAGGTGATTGAGCAGGTAGTTGCTGAACAACTCCAAGCACACCTGGAAGATGCGGACCATTTGGATCCCTTCCAGTCGGGATTCAGGCCTCATCATGGGACTGAAACTGCCTTGGTCGCGCTGGTCGATGATCTCCGGCGGGCTAGGGACAAAGGTGAGAGCTGTTTCCTAGTTCTGCTGGGTCTCTCAGCGGCCTTTGACACCATCGACCATAACATCCTTCTGGACCGTCTAGAGGGGCTGAGAGCTGGGGGCACTGTCATACAGTGGTTCCACTCCTTCCTCCTGGGCTGTGTTCAGAAAGTGGGGGGGGGGGATGAGTGTTCAGACCCCTGGGCTCTCACTTGTGGGGTGCCTCAGGGTTCTGTCTTCTCCCCCATGCTTTTCAACATCTACATGCAGCTGCTGGGAGAGATCATCAGGGGGTTTGGGCTGGGTGTTCATCCATATGCAGATGATACCCCGCTCTATCTGTCTTTCAAATCAGAACCAGTGAAGGCAGTGAAGTTCCTGTGTGAGTGTCTGAAGGTGGTTGGAGGATGGATGATGGCTAACAGAGTGAGGCTGAATCCTGATAAGACAGAAGTACTGTTTTGGGGGGACAGGAGGTGGGCAAGTGTGGAGGACTCCCTGGTCCTGAATGGGGTAACTGTGCAGCTGTTTAGCAGCTCCATCTGGTACACAGGCTGAGACCCTATCTGCCTGTGGACTGTCTCACCAGAGTGGTGCATGCTCTAGTTATCTCTTGCTTGGACTACTGCAATGCGCTCTATGTGGGGCTACCTTTGAAGGTGACCCGGAAACGACAACTAATCCAGAATGCGACAGCTAGACTGGTGACTGGGAGCGGCCGCCGAGACCATATAACACCAGTCTTGAAAGACCTACATTGGCTCCCAGTACGTTTCCTTTTTTTTTTTTTTAATAAATTTTTATTGATTTTCCAAACACATAATAAAAACAAACTATAGACAAAACAATCACATACAAACAAATAAACACGTATAATTTCTTGGTCTTATTTTCATACACCTTACTTCCCAGACTTCCCCATACCTTCCCTTTTTTGCATCCTTATTTCACATTTCTTCAGCAACTTCTTAAATCTAATTTAAACCAATCACTTTCATTAGATTTTTTTTCTTTAACTTATTGGTTTCAGCTGCAATTCTCTATTTCTTAGTTCCTTAACATCTTAACACTCCTCAATTTTACAACAGTTTTAAAGATATATTTTAAATTTCTTCCAGTCTTCTTCCACTGTCTCTTTCCCCTGGTCACGGATTCTGCCGGTCATCTCTGCCAAACCCATGTAGTCGATCACCTTCGTCTGCCATTCTTCCAGAGTGGGTAGTTCTTGTGTCTTCCAATACTTTGCCAGAAGAATTCTCGCTGCTGTAGTAGCGTACATAAAAAACGTCCTATCCTTCCTTGGCACCAATTGGCCGACCATGCCCAAGAGGAAAGCCTCAGGTTTTTTAGAGAAAGTCCTCTTAAGAACTTTCTTGATTTCATTATAGATCATTTCCCAAAAGGCTTTGATCTTCGGGCAGGTCCACCAAAGGTGATAAAAAGTACCTTCAGTCTCATTACATTTCCAACATTTATTATTGGGCGAATGGTAAATTTTTGCAAGCTTGACTGGGGTCATGTACCACCTGTAAGTCATTTTCATTATGTTTTCTCTTAAGGCGTTACATGCCGTAAACCTAATACCGGTGGTCCATAACTGTTCCCAGTCAGCAAACATAATGCCATGACCAATATCTTGTGCCCATTTAATCATGGCTGATTTCACCATTTCGTCCTGTGTATTCCATTTCAACAGCAAGTTATACATTCTAGACAGATTCTTAGTATTGGGTTCTAGCAGTTCTATTTCTAGTTTTGACTTCTCCATCTGGAAGCCTATTTTCCTGTCCTGTTTAAATGTCCCAGTACGTTTCCAAGCACAATTCAAAGTCTTGGTGTTGACCTTTAAAGCCCTAAACGGCCTCAGCCCAGTATATCTGAAGGAGTGTCTCCACCCCCATCATTCTACCCGGACACTGAGGTCCAGCACTGAGGGCCTTCTGGTGGTTCCCTCACTGCGAGAAGTGAAGTTACAGGGAACCAGTCAGAGAGCCTTCTCAGTAGTGGCACCCACCCTGTGGAACGCCCTCCCACCAGATGTCAAAGGAAAAAAACAACTACCAGACTTTTAGGGGACATGTGAAGGCAGCCCTGTTTAGGGAAGCTTTTAATAGCTGAAGGACTATTGTATTGTGCTGTTTTGTTGGAAGCCGCCCGGAGTGGCAGGTGAGGCCCAGCCAGATGGGCGGGGTATAAATAAGAAATTATTGTTATTATTATTATCATTATCTTATCATCATCATCATCTCAGGGCAGAGGAGGGGCATGTTGGGAAACACAGTGCTTAGAGCATTTGCTTGTAGCCACAGATGCTCCAGAGTGCTTTGTGAAAGCTAGCATGGGATATGATGGGCAGCACTTTCCCCCCAACCCCAAAGGCTCATTCTAAGCTCTGAACTGACTCCTTTCAGAACCTGCACACACCCTGTCAGAAGTAATACCTCTCCTAGATGTGCTTTTGTCATAGACTGGATAATACCATTTAGTAACAGTTAGGGTCTCCAGCAGGGACGTGTATGGCACTGTGGTCTAAACTACAGAGCCTAGGGCTTGCCCATTGGAAGGCCGACGGTTCAAATCCCCGCGATGGGGTGAGCTCCCATTGCTCGGTCCCTGCTCCTGCCAACCTAGCAGTTCGAAAGCACGTCAAAGTGCAAGTGGATAAACAGGTACCGCTCTGGCGGGAAGGTAAACGGCGTTTCCATGTGCTGCTCTGGTTCACCAGAAGGGGCTTAGTCATGCTGGCCACATGACCCGGAAGCTGTCTGCGGACAAATGCCGGCTCCCTCGGCCTATAGAGTGAGATGAGCATGCAACCCCAGAGTCAGGAGTACCTTTACCTTTAGGGTCTCCAGCCAAGCCCCTGGTGGTGCATGGTTGCTGCTTGCCAAACTGGAGGCAAAGGCTCCAGTAAGATCTAACAGGATCACTTAGTCAAAGATCCTGGACATAGGCCACAAATGTTGTCTTAAAACCACACTTGTCATTTACCACCATAGACTGTCCGCCTCTTATGCCATACAACATGCTTGTTCAAATTCTTTTTGCCCAGGATTAGCAGATTGCACAAATAAATGTTCAGCAACTGCCGAACATCCATTCTAGTAACTTTGGTGAAGTCAAATACACCAGCAGTCCTCGCATACCAGGAGCGTGATAACTTGAGCCCTGTTGTTTGCAGAACTTAAGCAGGGTAAACGAGGAGAGAGGGGAGACTAGCAGCGTTATAAAGTGACAATCAAATTCCCGACTAAATCAAAGAGCTGCTTGAAATCAGCAGTTGACTGAGAGCGTGTATCTGAAGAGGGCTGGAAGAGAGAGTCCACTGTCCTGCCATTCCCACACAAAAAGCTTCCTTTTCTGCAGAACAAGTGGCTGAAATAGTTTTCTCTTTTCTACGGCCAGTGCTGAATTTCACAACGGGCTGGTGATTCTGTAGAGGGGAGATTACCTGGTGTTCTGCATTTTCTGCATAGCTGTACCTGGGGCCCTCCAGGCGGCTGTTCTGTCGCAAGAGTATTCTGCAAGATGCTTTTGATGCAGTATTTGTGCACTAGTGGTAGATTTCATCAGCTTTATTGGTTGCCCTGCGATTCTTCCATCATGCTGCTACATGTTGTGCTCCCTGGAGGAGCTATTGCACAATAAAAGCAGGACAGAAAACCCCCAGAACTTCTTGTGCATTTAAAATTATGGGATTTTAGCAGGACATTACAGGATATTCACTGACTGGTAATGCAGCTGTGTGAGTATGAATGCATCATAAAAAGGAGAGGCCCCAGGAGACATAATATGATCCAAAGCATTTTCGTGTAAAGCTAATAGAATGCCTCTTTGTTGTTTTCATGCTTCTTTTCATGCCCCCGTTGACTTAATAATTGTCAGTGCATATCATCGGAGGTAAACTAGTATTAGACAAATGTATTAGACAAGTACATATACACGGATGTAATCTAGGTACTAAAAACACACTGGCTTACAAAGAGACACATCACTGGAGCACAGAAGTACATTTGATCAGTGGTGTAGCGTGGGTTGTCAGCACCAGGGGCAAGGCAAGTAATTTGCGCCCCCTAACCCGTGGATTTGCGCCCCCTAACCCTAACCCCCAGATGTTGCGCCCGGTGCGGCCGGCCCCCCCTGCACCCCCCACGCTACGCCACTGCATTTGATGGATCCCTTTCCTTGTCTCTCTCATTTCCTTCACACTCATATGCCAGGACCAAAGAGTTCAGAGCTACTGACTAGACCAGTTACGGTACTTTAGAAAGGATTTCCATTCTCTAAAACTCAGTGATCTTTAGATACGTATATTAAGGATGTATAGATCTAGCTGGACAATTGTATTATTCAGGAACTGCTGAATTTGTGCTGCTCTCTGAGAAGGTCCCATCATCCTAACTTGCTCTGGGCAGTCTAAACGACAAGAGTTTGCACAGAACTAGAATTTTTTTTAAAAATGATATTTATTAAGGTTTCAAAGAAGAGAATTACATGAATTAAAAAGAAGAAGAAAAAGAAAGACAAAAGTAAAAATAAAAGAAAAAATACAAAATACAAAAAAGATAAAAAACACTTAAAAAAATACATCAGTCTTTCCATACCTTACATTCATTTCCTTGTTTCCGTGACCTCCTCACGCCTCCCTTTTTTGTATTCCAATTCAGTTAGTTAATTCAGCAATTTCTTTCCCTCTTTGTTTTTATCTTAGTCCTTTAACATAATATATTATAACTTTGGATTCTCACCTGTTAACAATCCATTTTTACATACACCTTTATAACATTACTGCTTAAACCACTTAACTTCATTCTGACATCATTCTAACATTCATTAATTTTGCAATATTTCTGTAAATAGTCTTTAAATTTCTTCCAATCCACCGACTCTTCTCCCTGGTCTCGGATTCTGCCAGTCATTTCCGCCAGTTCCATGTAGTCCATCACCTTCATCTGCCATTCTTCCAGAGTGGGTAGATCTTGTGTCTTCCAATACTTTGCATGGACAGAACTAGAATAATCCTAATACTTCAAGACTTGTTGTGGCAGCAGCAACCCACAGTCACCCAGGAACCCAGCTGTGCAACAACCATTCTGCTAGCAGGACCTTCCTTCTTGGCATAGCATAATAGCTGAATCCAACAGGTGCTTTGTGCTTGCAAAAGATGTTCTCCGTGATGGTTAAACCTTGTGCACCAAGGCCTGTGTGACACTTTGCACAATGTCAACTCTAAAATCTCCTGTGCAGACATTATATACATCAGTATCAATTGAAGCTACAAATCTAATTTTTGAGATTCCTGAGACTTCTGTGCATCAGAGTCGCCATTATGTAGCATGAGTCCACAGTAATTTATGTAAATTCTTACAGCTCCTTTTTTTGTAAGTCACACTGAGACTTTTTTGTAAAAAAAAGAAGAGTGACTAATAAGTGGAATAAATACTAATGACTAATCAATAATAATGCTGAAAAGATCAATTTTCTTTAAAGCTACATACACTAATTAAAATTTTCATTTTAGAGTGTGTGTCATGCAGTTAATGTTATTATTTTGCTCACGTAATAAATATAGCAGTGATGCTATTGATATTTTTGTAGGTGTGGAATGTCTGTCAGAAGATCCTAGCTTATAAAGGGCATATTAATACTCAAAAGTGTTTGGGACTTATTTATTAATTATTAGCATATATCTCTAAGCAGTGTACAATTTGAAAAACCACATATCATTCAAACAAAATCTAAAACCAATAAAATACACAAAATCATATGCACACAAAAGCATATAAAATTGAGTAAACCAGAAATTCAGAATGTGTCTGAAACACATTGAACAGCACAATTTATAATATCAGCGCCCTGAATGCATTTGGCCCTGGGATTGCCTTAGGGAGGACTATTGCAAAGGAGAGAGAAATTCAGTTCTTCTGAAACCCACAAATGCAAACTGCTGCCTGATACACTGAAATTCAGTGGTGACACCCTGTGGGCAAAATGGGGATTGCAGCAGGAAGACATTGTTTCAGCTTTGTAATTACCGTATTTTTCACTCTATAAGACGCACCAAACCACAAGACTTTTGGGAGGAGGAAAACATGAAAAAAAATAATTCTGAATCTCAGAAGCCAGAACAGCAAGAGGGATCGCTGCGCAGCCTGCATTCGCTCCATAAGATGCACACACATGTCCCCTTACTTTTTAGGAGGGAAAAAGTGAGTCTTATAGAGCAAAAAATACGGTAACTAAGGACTGTTTCATGTGAGCTTTTTCATACCTGGGAATGCAAAGGCAAAACATGCACTATTGGTTGGCCTGCGGGAGGCATGTGCAAGCTTTCCCTGTAGGCAGCAAAAAACTGTGTTGCATGTCTTGTCCTCGACTTGTATTGATCCTTATGGATAGGTTATTGAGGTACGTTGATTATTTTGAACTTAGATGTCAAATGCACAGTTTCTCTCATCATCTCCCCCTTCTGTTCCAAATCAAGATATAGATGAATGCTCCTTCGAAAGGACCTGCGACCATACCTGTATCAACTACCCTGGGAGTTTTGAATGCCTGTGTCATAAAGGCTACACGTTATATGGAATGACACACTGCGGAGGTTTGGAGAGTTTGATTCATTTTTCATTCTTTGCTTAGTGACATCTCTCCATAAGGCTTTAGAATTGCAGAGTTAAGAGTTGTAGAGTTGGAAGGGACCCTGAGGGTCATCTAGCCCAGGCATGGCCAAACTTGGCCCTCCAGATGTTTGGGGACTACCATTCCCATCATCCCTGACTGCTGGTCCTGTTAGCTAGGGATGATGGGAGTTGTAGTCCCAAAACATCTGGAGGGCCAAGTTTGGCTGTGCCTGATCTAGTGCAACTCCCTGCAATGCAATACAGTCCTACCTTGGATTCCGAATGCTCTGGAACTCATACGTTTTGGCTCCTGAACGCTGCAAACCCGCAAGTGATTGTTCTGGTTCTTTTGGAACCCGAACGTCCGATGGGGCTTCCACAGCTTCTGATTGGCTGCAGGAGCTTTTTCCTACAAGTTGGATGGTCATCTGCTATGGATGCTTTAGTTGAGATTCCTGAATTGCAGGGAGTTGGACTAGATGACCCCTTCCAACTCTACAGTTCTGGGATTTTGTGACCGGGAAACCATCTGGACCTGGCACCTGCCCATTCTTTATTCGCTTAACAATGCTTCTCATTTCTTCCACCTTCAGTGTCTCAGCAAGGTAATCTGCCTGATCTAAGGAGAGTAGGCCAAACTAGGAAGAAAACCCATCATCTCTGGTGCCCAACAGGGCCTCCAGCGTTGATGCAAAGCAGAATATAAGTTCTGGAACTAGAGATTCATATCTGTGGGCATGGTGTAATTCTTGTCTTGATCACCCTTAATTATAGGGACACAGCTCCTAGTCTGTTGTTGACTTAGAGGGTAGGCCAACAGCAGGCTGGGCTTCTGTCCTCTTTCCCTTAGCACTGCTTTAAGTAGGCCAGGGGGAAGTCAGCCTTAGAGGCAAAGGGCAAATTCAAATCACACACAACTGAGCTCTGCATGCAGCTGTCATGGGCTGGCTGGACGCAGAGGAGTGGTGGGAGGCATCAGCTGGGGACCCCCAGGGGAAGAAGGGCCCAGGGACTGGTGGTGGGACAGTGATGAGTGGTCAGAGGGAGCAGACTGGGAGGAAGAGGTGTCAGAAGCAGAAGAGGCAACAGGGTTTAGTGGGCAGGAAGAGTCTATGGCAGAGAGTAGTGCAGAATCAGAGGCCGGAGAGGAGTGGGGCCAATAGGCAGAGATGAAGCAGGCTGCTGAAGAATCCAGGGAATCTCCTTGTCCTGCTGTGACCATCTCCCTTCTTTCCTGGTCTGAGGTATGAAGCGGGCAGAGCAGAGATAGACAAGGTGTCAGAGACTCAGGCTGGATCTAGACACATCAAAAAAGCGTTTCAGGAAAACGTGTTGTAAACCTCAGAGTGGGAAATCACGTTGGCGAAAGATGGAACTCCACAGCGCCATCTGGTGTCACAGTGTAATAACACATATGCACTGGAAACTCCGGATACGAACTTAATTTGTTCTGGGGGTCCTTGCGCAACCTGAAAAGTCTGCAACAAGAGGCGCTGCTTCTGTGCACGCATGTGGTGCAATAGGGCGCTTCTGCCCTGTATACACTTCTGGGTTTGCCGCGTTCGCAACCCGAAAGTTATGTTACCCAAAGGTAACGTAACCCGAGGTACCACTGTAAAACGCTTTTTCTTTACTAACATAGCTGAGTCCTCAGCTTGCTTGGGAAGGAGCCTCATTGGGGCAAGACCTACTGGGAAGAGTTGCTGTGCTCACTAGGCCTGAGCTGTTTTGTTTCTTTGAACAGAGAGTTAACTTCACTGGTACCTTGTGAGTTATTGTTGCCCTGCGTCAGGGGACTGCCATCAGAACGGGGGAAGCAGGCAGGGGGGTACAGAGAGCCTCCAGCGCTTCTCAGCTCCTCCTCCGGTGGTGGAAAAAGCCACACCTCCAGTGGATCAGAGGGGGAAGGGAGTAGTCAAGTGAAGGGAGGGCTCAAAGATGCTACTGATAGCCCAAGCACCTCCCCTAGCTCAGCCGGCCAGGAGGCACACACGGCGTTTCTGTCACCCGTAAGGAGGGGAGGTGGAGATTTGGGGTGTCTAAGTTCTTATGCTGGGGGAGAAACCAGAAGGGGGCACTCCCGGAATCTGCAAGTGACTAAGACAGACATGAACTTTGGGGTTCTGCACTGTAAATAGTTTGCACCAATAAAAACCTGCAAACGACAGGCCAGAGTCATGAGCAACCACTTCCCCACCTGACACTCTGATTCCAACACCTGCCCTGACAGCTCTTTGGACAATATTAAACTACAGTTTAAACCTTTAATGAAAGCTGTCTTCTACTAGCAGTCAGGGTTTAGAATACCTTTCTGACAGTAAAAGCTGTTTGACAGTAGGACGGATCCCCTCAGGAGGTGGTGGCCTCTCCTTCCCTGGAGGTTTTTAAGCAGAGGTTGAGTGGCCATCTGTCAGGGATGCTTTAGTTGAGATTCCTACATTGCAGGGGGGTTGGACTAGATGACCCTGGGGGCTCCTTCCAACTGTACAGTTCTATGATACTGTGATTCCTTGAGGCGTAAGCTGTTGCAGGTCAGTTTCTTGACTAGTCTTCATTTTCTTTCTACGCAATGTCACGGCCCCCTATTAAGGCCTTACCAGTCTCTCATTCTGTCAGCAGAAAAGCCACAGAACCCTCATTCAGTTCTACAAGCGTCCTTGCCATTTGTGAGGGGAAATGTGGGTCATTCAGCAGAGAAGTGTCCAGGTGTCAGGTCTTAGATTTTGCAAGGATTGGAGGGAGACAGAAAAATAGCCATGGCCCACAATTACTATTGCACCAACTCTGGAGTCCACAAAAAGAATGAACATGGAATCAGGAAAATAATAATCTAACTTAAAGCAGTTCTGGTGGACAGACAACAGGAAGGAATAGTCACACCTGATAGTATTTACTTACAGTGCAACACTAATTCATTTAAATGTACTTTCAGATATTGATGAATGCAGTATCAGCAATGGGAGCTGTGACTATGGATGCCTCAATACAATGGGAAGTTACGAATGTGTATGTCCATTGGGGAAGAAGCTACACTGGAATAAAAAGGACTGTATTGGTAGGTAACATTTTGGAACAGGGCACCTTCCTCTTTTTTCACTTCTTTCACTGATGAGCAGCTTATTGATATATTAAATATATAAAATTGCATGTCAGAAAACTCCAAGGGCAACAGATGTAATGTTGCCCTGATTAGGAAACCCAGTCCTTGCAATTCTGTAATTTTAGATAACACAATTTGAGAAAGATATTTCTGAGGAGTCTACTAGTTTAAATAGTTAATTAACCCTCAGTGAGTTAGGGACTTCCCCTGCGTGTGAAGACAGGCTGTGGCGGATTGAGTGAAGAGTCCAGTGGAGACTGGATCGCCTCCCACAGCCCCCGGCAAGAGCAACCTCTGCTTGAACTTCTCTCCTTTTTTTTCCTCGGCTTGGTTGGCTTGACGGCATGGCCCAGCCCAGTTTGAGGGCGATCTCGCTCAAAAAAAAGCTCAACAACTTTCTGCTCCCCCCCCCCGACTGTCCAGATTTTCACTTCTGTTTTCTTAATTTTGGTTTCAAAAAAACAGGAGTTGTTTTATACATGGAAATATATGGTAATTTTAGTTCTCTGTCTGTACAATAATCTCCAAGCCTAGACAGTTGTCTTTCTAGACCTAACTGTGTAAAACAAGAACCATATTGTCTGTATATAAAAGAACAGAAGTCTTAGGAGGTCCAGTTGTAGAGATTCAGCCTTAGAATTATAGCTGTGAGAAAAAGGTTGAAGCGCATGGGAATCAGAATGCATTTTTGTTTAACTCCTTCTTTTGTTGGAATTGTATTTGTCAAAAGAGCCTGAGAGTCCTACTCTGATTTTAGCAGAAGTATTGCTAGAAAGCTCATGGAGCAGATGCAAAAGATGTTTATATCATCCCACAAAAGATGTTTTAGGGTCCTTAATACATTGTTGGGTAAGACTTGGTTAAGACTTTGTGTCAAACTTGAAACCAATTGCAGAGTTGAAAAGGATAATGAAAACATTCACAATTTTAAGTAGCTTTAATACCCTGTATCAGTTTGTGTCTATTAAATTCCATTGCCTGAGGATACAGGTGACAGCTTCTGGTTGGTTCTCAAAAATGCATATCACTTTTAAATGCACACATGTGTTAAGATTTGAAATGGAAATGTGTTATACCATCTTGTATCCAGAGCTGATTGGCTTCAACATTAATTTTTGTATTTATGAGGTGGCTTTATGAAGGAGGAGATCATCCCAGCCCTCAAGCGAAGGCCTCAGGCTTACACGCACCCACCGCTTATCCCTTCCTCTGCTTCCCACTCCAGTCTGAAAAATGAATGAGCTTAACTGGAGGATCCCGCAGACGTTATCTGAACCAGTGATTTCCTGTTTCTTCTTCCTCAGAGATGGTGAAATGCCTTCCGAATGCCAAGCCAGCTCCAAAGGCCCAGCTGGTCTGCAGCAAATTGGGAGGGATGGAAAGCTGTTTCTTATCATGTCCATCCAATACGCTTTTTGTCCCAGGTTGGTATTAAAGAGCATATTGTTTTTCTTAAATTCCATTCCTGGCTTTATTGAAGTCCAAAGAAGGTTAAAAAAAATTAAAATATGCTGAAGGAAGGTCTTTTTAGATTAGTCTTTATTTGCATGGGAAAACAACAGATAAGTCCCACCCACATAATTGATCAAGGTGCTGTTTGGATGGTAATGCCCATCAATCAATCAATAAAAGTTCTGAGCAATGGACAAAGGTTGGTCTTAACTCAGATGAGTAAATGAAAGAAAGGCCTTCCACCATCTCAGTCTATTTCGTGGTGTGTTCTTCTTTTCTTTTCCTCAGACACAGAGAATAGTTATTCAGTAAGCTGTGGAGTGCCAGGGCAGCAAGGCAAGTCGCTTCAGAAACGCAATAGCACTCTTCCTAGCTGTGCAGGTAAGTATTACTCCATAGAATCTGGTGATAGATGTAACTCACAAACACCCATTGTCCTGATATGATCTTATTTATATCTTCTTCCATTCTGTGTACAGTGGCACCTTGGGTTACAGACGCTTCAGGTTACATACGCTTCAGGTTACAGACTCTGCTAACCCAGAAATAGTATGTCGAGTTAAGAACTTTGCTTCAGGATGAGAACAGGAATCGTGCTCCGGCGGCACGGTGGTAGCAGGAGGCCCCATTAGCTAAAGTGGTGCTTCAGGTTAAGAACAGTTTCAGGTTAAGAATGGACCTCCAGAACGAATTTAGTTCTTAACCCGAGGTATCATTGTAGCTGCTTTCTTGTATCTCATCATCGCCCCACTCATACTAACCATCCCAGGACGCTCAACCACTGCCACAATGTCCTTCCTTCTATCAGATCAAGATGAGCAAAGGTGGCTAGGTTCATAGCAGGGGCAGTCAGAATAAGGGCCACTAACTGACGGCTGATTCTGGACTTTAAATTGTGCTCTTATATCAAATTTCCTTTTCTGCGTATACTGTAATGTTTTACTGTTGCTGTGGCCATTGGCTAATGCGAATAAAGTTTCATTTTATCTTATATATGGTTAACCCGAGGTACCACGGTAATTATACAGAAAGGATGGGAACCCCTGGCTTGAAAAGTTGCTTAGCCTCCAGGATTCCCCTTCTGGCTCCCAGCATAACCTTTGACTCCAGCCCTCCTCACCCTTGCTATCAACTTTGGCTGCATTTCCCCATGTGACCTGAGACAGAGGAAAAGGGCTCTTTATCACCATCTTCACCATCACCATTTTATTAGTTGAAACGATCCTCAAGGCAGCTTACAACATGGAAAGATTCACATAATTACAACAGTAGTCATAAGCTATAAATAGAACATCAAAAGGTGCACAAGGAAATTGGACAATTCCCACATAACATTAATAACAGCAACAAACTCCACTAAGCAACACCCCAGTCCAAGAGTCTGTTCAGCAGCCTGATATTTTGTTGCTGGAGTCATGGCCCACCCAAGCCAGGTGGGAAAATTATTGTTATTATTTATTGAATTAATATACCGCCCTATACCAGGCGGTCTCAGGGCAGTTCACAGAGTAAAATCAAAATATAAAACCACAAAATACATAGTCAAAATAAAAACAGCAACCCAATAACCCCCCCCCAAAAAAACCCCACATTTTAAAAGGACATAAAAGGCCTGCAAGGCAGGAAACTGGTCTTCCAGGACTCATAGCCAAGGTTATTATTATTGTATTATTATTATTTATGTAGGTGTCTACCATCCTTCATTCGCAGATCTCAGGCAGTTCACAACATCAATTTACAATATAAAAAAACCACAAAATACATAGTAAAAATAAGAACAACAACAACAACCAATAATCCCTCTTCCCCGGGTGTCTTTGCAGTCTTCCATATTCTGATTTATTCTGATATTTCAGAAGAGGTGGAGCATTTTTCAGCTTCTTTTAGAACCCTCTTCCATTTTCCATCCCCTGCATCTAATTGTACTCCAGCTAGGAATTATTCTTCATGCAGCAAAGTAGTCTCTCTAACTCTCTAACTCCATTATCTGTGGTAGGAAACCTGTGAAGCTTATATCTCGTTTACTCTGCAAAAAAACTAAATATCCAGGCCTGTCTTCAGGTTATCTTAAAAATACAGCACGACTGAAAACTTTTAATTTTATTTCTCTAGACATATTAGTACCACCCATCAAGCAGAAAGCTCGTTTTAAAATCAAGGATGCAAAATGTCACTTAAGACCTCGCAGCAAAGAAAAAATTAAAGATGTTGGAAATCAGCAGGCTGTTATAGGTATGTGGGGTCCGTGAGCAGAAAATTCCGTGCTGGTTTTTCTCTATTCGGCAAATAAATAAGAGGACGGGCAGTAACTTTTGAGCTACATTTGCAGCTCAGCTTTTCACCTTTTGGATGTGATTGGTGATTTACCATGATTTACTATGTCAAGTGCTTGTTTTGTTGGAGGGCCTTTGTAAGTATATGTCATTGCTGGGGGAGGGGGCTGAGCAATGCAGTGGTGGAGAAAGGGGGTGCGGGGAGTGCGGGACGCCCCAGGTGTCATCACTGGGGGGTGACAAAATGACAAAAATATGAGTTTTTAAAAATTAAAAATTGGGCTCACGAAATTTTTTAGTTCAGTCAACAAACATAACGAACCGCGGCTGGCGCTGGGCGCCACACTGCGGGGGGCGGCACTTAATGTGGGGCCTGCAGCGTGCCCAAGCCACATGTCTCTCCTGGGGGTGACGCGGTGGCTTCGGCGCCTGCAGGTTGGGTGCTGCATGAAACGGCAGCGTGGGGCTTACGGCTGCCAGCGCCTCTCCCTCAGCCACCCTACAGCTGAGGGGGAGGCAGCGGAGAGACTCCACGCAGCACACCACACCCCCAGGGGTGGTTTGCCTTGCCCCCATGGGCGGCTCACCCTGCCCCCGGCTGCAGGACGCGCGCACCGCGCCAGGCACCCAAGCAGCTAGTTACACCGCTGGGGCAATGTATTGATACATCGTCCAGGACCTGTATTGCAATGGCAGCTTCACCTGGCGGGATATCACAAGTGAAACCAATGCCGCTCCTAAATCCAGCGCCTCTTTCGACATTGGGCCGCTGGAAGCAGAGGAGCTCAGGAACAGTGGCTCTGCAAAGAAAGGAGCAAGCCAGGCTGAGTTCTGTTTTAGTAGTAGGCATAAAGCTTCTTTTGGGGCATTCACTGAATAAGTGGACGTTTCAGATACCTGAGGTTTTGATAATGAAGATTCTGCTGCGCAGGTGTTACTGCTGCAACTGCAGCCATGCTACTTTGCCCCTTGATTTCTTTTCCATGTTGCTTCTGTTTTGCAAAGGAGGTCAATTCCCTTGTACAGACAACTGCCAGGTAACCTTTGTGAACCTCAAGTGCGACTCCTCTAAGAAGAAACGCCGAGGCCGGAAATCGCCGTCCAAGGAAGTGTCCCACATCACAGCTGAGTTTGAAATGGAGATGAAGTCAGAAGAAGTCTCAGGTTTGTGAAAGACCATCTCCGTTTAGCATATGTTGCACTTTTAAAAAATTGCCTGCCTGCTTCGTGCATTAGCAACAACAAAAAAGAATTACTTCTGTGGCAGATTCACTCTAAACATGCAATGTTATTATGATGATTATGACTATTATTTATAATATACTGTGTGGCATGCTTTTTTTAACAAACATTTTGCACCCTCTGCGGGATCTCTTACTAGTAAAGGATGAACTATCCTGGTTCTAGGGTGGAGATTTGCCCCAAGCTGCAACGTTATTCCCCTTTTCATTTTCCCTTAATCTTGGATGGCAACCTTTGACTTCTATGGAATAAAGGGGTCTGCTGTTGGACATGGGTGAGAGAGCAGGACTAAACCTGGTCCTTGCCCCCTAGTGAACCCCCCCCCCCCAGGGAATAAAGCCTCCTCCTAAATATATAATAGTTCCATCCTTGCTCCTTGGTCACACTAGATGGTGCTTTTCTGTGGCAAGGTTTACATACCCTAAATCATGGGTAGGCAAACTAAGGTCCACGGGCTGGATCAGGCCTGCGGACGGTCCAGAAATCGCTGAGTGGATCGCCAGCGCACACATTCTTTCCCTCCCTCTCCCTCAGTGCGGCACCACCGCCTCCCTCCCTCCTCCTGGCTTCTCCCCGCCCTGCCTAGAGGAGGAAGGGGGCTGGGCTTTGTTGGTGCCAGCAGCAGCAGCACTCGAGCGGCCGCCATTTTAAGCAGCCCCTCTCCAGAGCCCTTTCACACGCTGCTCATTGTCCTGCCACCAGCCCCTGCCGCTCGCAAGACACAGGTAAATGGCCACAGGGGCTCGTGGGGCTATTGCATAATTCCCCCCCCAAAAAAATAGTCCAGCCCCCCCCCCCAAGGTCTGAGGGACAGTGGACTGGCCCCCTGCTGAAAAAGTTTGCAGGCCCCTGCTCTGAATAGGAATGCCACTCTTGTGTTCCTTTATGATTGCTGCTGCGGTTATAACTTGCTGATGCTGCAGTGACAGATTCTTTATTTAAACTATTAGCCACTCTTAAATCTTACCTCTCAGAGCAGCATTCAGCATAAGATATTAGAAAAATGAATGCAATAACGCAGCTACAAATTATCCAGGAAGATTAATAGTCCAATAATAAATAAGTATAAATGGGCAAAGCACCAGCTTTATATCCTAGGCACTTTTTAAATTAAAGGGAGGCTAAAAGACAATGCTAGTCTAGCCTCTCTAAGAATGAAGTTCCACAAACCAGGCGTCAGAGTTGAAAAGGCCCCATCTCTTGTCACACACACCCCTCTTATTTCAGGTTGGCATAGTTAGCAGGGCCTATGACATCATTGCAGGAAAAGGTATAAGAAATCATTTTGTCTCATCATCTGACAGTTGAGCCTGATTCACACATGGAGCCTCCCACAGAACTTAATAATATAACAGGATGGACAAAACTCAGCCTTGTCAGACATTTCTGGGAGTGGTTCCCCTTATGATGTTTCTGTATTTCCTTATCAGGATAATCCAACCATTGCTGCTGCAGAGACATCTAACATACTTTAATCATTGTGTCTGTTTATTTCTCCCAAGTCATACTAGGGTGTCTGTTCTAAATCTGAATTTGGTTTCCTTACCGTTTCTCCACTTAGACACCTGCAGTGTCGACTGCTTGAGGAAAAGGATGGAGCAGAAGCTACAGTCGGCAATCAAAACCTTGAGGAAATCTATTAACAAACAGCAATTTTACATTCAGTTTTCGGGGACAGAGTATGAAGTGGCTCAGAGAGCAGCGAAAGTTGTTGCTGAAGGACATGACGCCTGCAGTACAGGACAAGTTCAGCAGGATGGGAAATGCGGTAAGACCCAAGTAAAATGCTACAAGCCCAAGCACAGAAACAGACTCTGTTACAACCTTCGAAGGTATGGAGGCTGGAAGCTAGGAGAAAAGAAAGCCTGATGTAGGAGTCTGAGCTCTGGACTATCAGGCAGAACAGTATAGAGGGCTGGAGAAGCTTTGTGTTTTACCAGAAAGGAGCACATTGCAAACTCAGTACTGAAATGCTTCACCTACCATATTGTAATTTAAGAAAGAAGGTTCAGAGCTTACTTGTAATGTTAGTAGTGATGCTTTGTGATAACATCTAAGAGTTTGGCCTAGAGATTGCAGTGTCTTGTTGGCCTCCCTAGTAGTGCTGTGAAGACAAATCATAATCATAATACTAGAAAAAAGGTACTTAATATAGATTCCATTTTTATTTTCCCAGTTACCTGCAGCACAGGCACCTATTATAGTGGAGAACATAATCAGTGCATTCCTTGCTCACCAGGAACATACCAAGACACAGAAGGTCAACTTTCCTGTGAACCTTGCCCAAGCAATGATGGACAGGGAGTAGCAGGTGCACGGAATGTGTCAGAATGTGGAGGCAAGTTTACTTTGATTCTACATGTTGCATGCAGGAGTTGGGTATCAAGGCTGAGAACAGGGAGAGAAGGAAATCTGTGGGGCGCCCCATTGTCAGCGTTCCATTTCAGCTTGTCTGCTTCAGGTAGACAGTAGCAGGTCAGAAGATTCTGGGATGTGTTCTCGGGTAGCCTTACCAACCTAGTTCTCATTTCACTGGTGTGGCAAAGCTGTGTCTGAGCGGCATCACTTTAGGCTACTCCATACATACAAACAAACTCTTTCCATGTAGAAAATAACCTGATGTTCAGAATCGGTGTGGGAAAAGTCTGGGACTTCCCAGAAACTTCTCTCATAATCAAGAATATGATGACATCAAAAGGCCTGTGAAACTGCCACTTCCCTCTAAGCATGGGGAGCAATTACAATGTTGTGTGCACAAAAAAGCTTGGGAATCAGGGTATTTTGTCATTAACCTGGAAAAGATTAATTGTAAGCCCACTTTCAGTCTGAACTGATACGAACTGGGCTAAGAAGGTGGGTTTTCCTGTCTCTCTGTTTATGAGGCATTTATTTATTGAGGGAGTTACTACAGACCTATTTTAGTGGCAGCATCTATTGTTATACATATATAAAATGTTGAGAGAACCCACTAAGGTTTGACTTTTTTGTCCTATTCATTCTGCACCTTGGACTTTGTATCCTAAATTCCCATTCATGAGATCAGTTCATCTGCATCTCCAATAGATGTTTGGAGGGTGGCAACGTGAGAAAAGGCCTTTTCCGTGCTGGCCTCCTGATTGTGCCATGCTCTCCTCAGGGAAGCCTGCCTGGTGCCATTTTTGTCATCTTTCCGGCACTAGGTGAATAAGTTTTTATTCTCCTGGAATCTGGGCACCATTGCTGATTGAGCTTTTGGTAGCTACTGGTTTTAGATTGCTATTTCTTTGGATGAACACTTTTACTATTTCATATTTGTAGTGTTTTATTGATTTTGTTAATGTATTTTGTATTTTTTAAATTATAAATTGCTTTGGGACACTTCTGAATGTGTGAAGTGACATATAAATATAATTAAAATAAACCCATTTTGGGCATGTTTAAATTCTATTAATGTAAGTGAGAAACAGGAGTGCCAACTTGAATATAATATTGGGGGGGGGATAAGCCCCGCCCCGCATAATCAATCACAAGACACACACTCCATTTGAATGGCAATGCCCATCAACTTTGGGGAGTCCTGGCCCCCTCAAATATTTTATAGGGGGGCAAAAGGACCTTGGCCCCTAGGAGTTGGCTCCCATGGTGAGAAACAATTAAGCATGTGCAAAACTGTTGTAATGAAATCAATGGCATCCTGCAGCTGCAATGATATGCACATTTACCTAGGAATGAGTCCCACTGGAATCAATGGGACTCACTTTTGAGCATGTCTGGGGAATCTTTGACTTTCCAGATGCCGTTGGAGCACAGCTTCCATCATCTTTGACCACTGGCTGTGCTGGCCAAGGCTGATGGAACTAGAGTCCCACAACATCTGGAGGGCCAAACGTTCCTCAGCCCTGCTTTAAAGGATATGTGCACAGTCAGGCTGAAAAGAGCTTAACTTTGTTTAGATCATTCCTGTTTCAATAGCTGCAGAGTCCACACATTCACAGACTCTGCACTGCTCACTTAATAGATTTAAGTAAGCAGAGAGTGACTGACGTTGCTGATCTCTCACCTGAGAGCTTCAACTAGTCCCTTAATCCTAAAGGACCACTTCCAGTTTACACCAAAGAAAGAGCAGGCAAAACTTTCGTTTCTAAATGTTTCTGATAAAAAAAATATTTTTGCATTTCCGTAGAGAGGTAATAACACAGTAGAACTTCTCAATTTCTAGGGCAGTGTTCTCCTGGATATTTTTCTTCTGATGGCTTTAAACCTTGTAGACTATGTCCCCTGGGCACATATCAGTCTGAACCAGGAAGGACCCTCTGTTTTCCGTGTGGCGGGGGACTGGTGACAAAATACGAAGGCGCAATGTCGTTTCAGGACTGTGAAACAAAAGGTATGTTTTAAAGTTGAGATAGGCAGCTGGGTTTCTGGGAGCTCAGTCTGCCCCTCTTGAGCTTCTCATCCTAAATATAGCCATTCCCCCGGACTTTATCTTCCATTCATGCCCAGGATTTGGTCAAAATGCTTTTTAGACCCTCTTTCCCATTGTATACACAAACAGATGTTATTTGAGGGTTTTGCCCTAATGCCACCTGGCATTTGTCTTTCACACTAACATTTTTTATTTATTTTCCTCCAACTAATCCCTCTCAGAATCTAACATATTAAAGTACATGTAAAATATTACTCCTGTCACTCTGTGTGTGTGTGTGTGTGTGTGTGTGTGTGTGTGTGTGTGTATATATATATATATATATATATATATATATATATATATATATTATTTTTAAAAATCCTCTGTGTAACCTTTTGTGGTGAATGAAACTGCTGCCTTTATCGCTTACCTTCCTCAGCCACCAATCATTCCTGGTAAAATCTCTGTTTTCTCTGTAACAGCCAGGTTAACCTGTAGGCATAAGACAAGATTTTATTTTCAAGTTGAAGGAAACTTATTTACAACAATAAATTAGCAGACTGGATATTAAACCTCAGTGTGCTGGATAGTAAACAGGCATTGTTCAGTGCTTGCTTACAAGTTATTATATCTTTGAGGCAGTATCTTCCCTCCTGAGCTAGTTTACTTCCCTAAGCAATACTATTACCAGGTTGCCCTTATCTTAACTCCTCCACAGCAACTCTATAAAAGCAGCAGCCAAAAAAAATGGGTCAACAGAAGTAAGAAGACTAAAACTTTTAGTTCAGATGGATTCATAAGAAATGCAAGGAGTTTGTCAAAATGGCACCTGCCGTTCCACTTGCCTTGTGTCCAGGTGTCATTTTGGTTTGTTCCTCCCTGCGCTCACTGCCAGCAGCTAACCAGGAAACTCTTCTTGCAGATGATGCTGTGACTTAAGGTGATGCAGGGGGAACTCAAATGGTTCTGCTGTTTTTGACAAGACCCCTCTGCTCCTTATATGCCGCATGTAGTCCAACCCTAAAATGTCTAGTGCATCATCCATTCTTTGTGTCTTCACCTGTAATATATTGAAAAAATATAACATGCCTTTATACTACACAGTTCATTGTTCTCCTGGCCACTACTACAACTCTACAACCCACAGATGTATCAGATGTCCTGTTGGAACTTATCAGCCTGAATTTGGTCAGAACTACTGCATCACCTGCCCTGGAAATACTAGCACTGATTTTGATGGCTCTACGAATATCACACACTGCAAAAGTAAGTCATATTTCCTTGTGAGCAGCTGCAGTCTATAAACTGCCAGTGCTTAAGCCTGGTCATATAGTCATCGTCTGTCTGGAAGATTTTGATTTGATTTTTTTTTTTTTTACAGTCTGGTGACAAACTAATCACACATAATTTAGGAAACCTGAAAGTCTGCTTTTTTGGAACTGCCCCTACATGACAGGGACAAAACACAGAATTTAAACAGATCACTAGTTTCAACCAATCTACATATCTGGTCAGAAATTAGCTTTATTGGAAGGCACTGAGGAATGGCCTCCAACCCCTTCAGAGTAGACTGCTGGCACATCTCAAGGCAGCTTCGCCCCATAAATCCCCCTTGCTGCCCTTTGATGGCAGTCTGAAGGACCCAATTTAGCCTGATGGATGGCACTTGTGGACCCCTAGTCTGGAGCCTGGAGTGTTTAAAACTGAAACATTGCAGTCCTCTTTGTGCATACGTGTGGATTACCTGTCTATATATCTATATCTGGACACAGAAAGATAAAGGCTTTCAGAAGAGATTTGTACTTTTGAGATCCAGATCACAAAGTCACTCAGATAAGTTGCTGTAGTTGTTGTTGTTGTTCATAATCATTTATGAGGCACTTCTTGATATGCAAAGTGAGTTACGATCTTCGTCTTTTTCATTCTCAGAGCAGGCTTATGAGGTAGGTTATAAAAATTCCCATTTTAAAAATAGGACATTGAAAAATTAATTAGGCAGCTCACAGAGTCCATAGCTCAGTTTCTTACCATTCCTTCCCCTGTAGATCGACAGTGTGGTGGAGAACTCGGAGACTACACTGGCTACATTGAGTCTCCCAACTACCCGGGGGATTACCCAGCAAATGTTGAATGTATTTGGAATATAAGCCCACCCCCAAAGAGGCGGATTCTCATAGTGGTCCCTGAGATATTTCTTCCTATTGAAGACGAGTGTGGTGATGTTTTAGTAATGAGGAAAAGTGGTAAGTTGTTCTGCTGTCCTAGAAAAGGCATGAAAACACGTACAGTCATACCTTGGTTTTTGAATAGATTAGTTCTCAAATGTTTTGGCTCCTGAACACCTCAAACTCGGAAGTGAGTGTTCCAGTTTGTGAACTATTTTTGGAAGCCAAACGTCCAGCGGGGGCTTCCGCGGCTTCCAATTGGCTGCAGGACCTTCCTGCAGCCAATCAGAAGCCGCGCTTTGGTTTCCAAACGTTTTGGAAGTCAAACGGACTTCCAGAACGGATTCCGTTCGACTTCCAAGGTACAACTCTAGTGAGAATGTACATTCATAACTAAGCCAGAAGTGAACTGAACCGATTTCAGTGCTACATGGTGGCTACTTGCAACTTGGTTGCACTGACTAGATGGAGAGCTGGCGCTAATATTTGCTATTTAAACTCAGAAAATTCTGCAGACAGGAAATTGGAGTATGCAGTCGAGAATGTTATTTAAACTACATACTCTTACACAGTTATATTTTAAAATGGCAGCTGCTCCTGATTTCTATTCCAATGGAGTGTTCCCTGGAACTGTTTCTTGCCACGTTACCTCCATGAGAACTTTTCAGATTGAACTATCGGTTACAAATTCCCCTGCTAATTCATAGCATTTCAGCCATGCACTAAGCATAGCATTACCATTGCCCAACCCCAGCTCCAAATGGATCCCCAAAGAGGGGCATGTAAAATTGTCTGTCAGTCGAGCGATTGGCATGCGCATTGGGGGCGGGGGGGGGATGTGCTTGGGGCCTGACCATCTACTGCAACAGGAGACTGTTCTGTATGGGTTGAGCATATTCATTATTGGTGTCATCTGGTCTGATGTGTACCAGTGCCTTTGGCCTACCATCAGTTCTACAACCTTTATCAGCTTCAGGGTGGCAGGCTGTGGGTTAGAGAGCTAATCTCTAATTGGGGAAGGGTCTTAGCTCAGTGTCTATATGAAGAAAGTCCAAGGTTCACTCTCCAACACATCCAGGCAAAATGATCTCAAGGAGGAGAGCTGGGAGAGACCTCAGAGCTGCTGCCAGTTGGAGCTAATGGTACTGGTGGAAAGACCCAAAGGCAGTGGCGTAGCGTGGGGGGTGCAGGGGGGGCCGGCCGCACCGGGCGCAACATCTGGGGGTTAGGGTTAGGGGGCGCAAATCCACGGGTTAGGGGGCGCAAATTACTTGCCTTGCCCCGGGTGCTGACAACCCACGCTACGCCACTGCCCAAAGGTCTCAAATGGTACAAGGCAGATTCACGTGTTCCTCTACTGAAAATTGTACCGTTTGGAATGCCTGGTGTTTAACCCTTTCCCAAAAAATCTGCTATATGTTTGTTTTTCTTTTGCAGCTTCACCCACATCTATTACTACATATGAAACTTGCCAGACCTATGAAAGACCGATAGCATTCACCTCCAGGTCACGAAAGTTGTGGATTCAGTTCAAATCAAATGAAGGAAACAGTGGCAAAGGATTCCAAGTCCCCTATGTAACATATGATGGTGAGGCTTCTGCCCTTTCTCATCTCTGCAATACATGCAGGAAAGTAGTACAGAGGATAAAAATTAATCTCATATTTTCGGGGGCTTTCCTCTGCTGTTTAAACATATTGCTGGCCAAACATTTTTTTCCTTTCTGATTTGTTCCAGTATTTTTCAGCAATTGTATTTATTTTTCTTTATTCATTTGTTTTTATTATAGTTAATTATTTTCCATGCTGCTATATACATACCGTATTTTTCGCCCCATAGGACGCACCTAGTTTTTTTTGGGGGGGGAATAAAGGGGGAAAAATTATTTCCCCCCAGGCGCGGGGGCTGGCGCGGGGGAAGCCTGAGCTTCCTCCGACCCCAGCCCCCAGAACAGGCTGCCGCCCCAAGCCTTGCGCGCCCGGCAGGAGGTCCCACCGGGCGCGCGAGGTTTGCCGACATCTGTCCGAAGCATGGGGCAACAACACGCCCCGTGCTTCGGGCTGCAGGCTGCTGCCCGCAAGCCTTGCGCACCCAGCGGGACCTCCCGCCGGGCACGCGAGGCTTGCGGATAGCTTCCTGAAGCCTGGAGAGTGAGAGGGGTTGGTGTGCACCGACGCCTCTCGCTCTCCAGGCTTCAGCGAAAGCCTACATTCGCCCCATAGGACGCACACACATTTCCCCTTCATTTTTGGAGGGGGAAAAGTGTGTCCTATAGGGCGAAAAATACGGTAATTATTTAATAAAGGTATAAGTATATCTTCTTCTAACAACTGAAAACCTTTCAGCTACTTTTGCTTTGGTTAAGTTGTTATTGTATGAATTGATTGGATTCAATGGTTTTAGGTCTGCATTGGAATGATATCATGCCTTTTAATAGTGAAGTCATAAATTCTAATAGCAAGCAAATGAAATTCAACACATTGGCTCAATTTACATAGAAACATGCCCCCCCCCACACTATATATATATATATATATATATATATGCAGGTTTTGGTGTCTTCGGGTGTCTTCCCGTGTAAGAGTTGGGGTGTCTAGGCGACGTTTCGACGAGGTCTCACTCGTCATCTTCAGGCTGGTGCTTTCGGCTTCTTGTTACTGGAACAGAGCAGGATCTCAGTGTTTGAGTTCCTATAAATACTGTTGAGGGGGTGTGGTGTATAGCCTCCAACGTTCTGGGCAGAGAGGAAGTTCCCAGGTTAGTGTGCCTTTTCTTCTTTTGTTCCTTAATTACTTGAGGGATATCTTGAGTGATTTCTTGAGTGATATTCTGAGTACCACTTAGGAGGGTCATTAAGTGTGGATTAGTTGCTAAAGCTTTCGTGTCTTGACCTCTTGAGCTTGTGAAGAGTTTTTCTGAGAAGATGGCTGTACTGCACTTAGTTGTGCTCTGGCTTGGCTTCGTGTATAGGGGCGAGCTGTGGTTTTGTGCCTATACACGAAGCCAAGCCAGAGCACAACTAAGTGCAGTACAGCCATCTTCTCAGAAAAACTCTTCACAAGCTCAAGAGGTCAAGACACGAAAGCTTTAGCAACTAATCCACACTTAATGACCCTCCTAAGTGGTACTCAGAATATCACTCAAGAAATCACTCAAGATATCCCTCAAGTAATTAAGGAACAAAAGAAGAAAAGGCACACTAACCTGGGAACTTCCTCTCTGCCCAGAACGTTGGAGGCTATACACCACACCCCCTCAACAGTATTTATAGGAACTCAAACACTGAGATCCTGCTCTGTTCCAGTAACAAGAAGCCGAAAGCACCAGCCTGAAGATGACGAGTGAGACCTCGTCGAAACGTCGCCTAGACACCCCAACTCTTACACGGGAAGACACCCGAAGACACCAAAACCTGCATTCCTGTACCCGTGAAAATCTACGAAAGCATATATATATATATATATATATATATATATACATATATATATATATATATACACACACACACACACACACACACACACACAAAACGTTGGGTGGAAACTTGAGAATATCTTTCTGGTGGTTTCTCCCAGGGTTAAGAACTCCTTGCCAAAGAAGACCTAGCTAGACTCATCTCTGATTATTTTTTATAGCACACAAATACATTTTCAGTTAGACATGCCTTTGGCCCATAAGCTGATTTGTAAATATGTAATGATTGTTGTTTTTTATTGATGTTTTACCTGTCTTGGTTTTTTAAACTTTGTGTTGCATTGTACTTTAGAATCATAGAATTGTAGTGTTGGAAGGGATCACAAGGGTCATCTAGTCCAACCCCCTGCAGTGCAGGAATCTTTTTCTCAACATGGGGTTCGAACCCACAATCCTGAAATCAAGAGTCTCATGCTGACTGAACTATCCCGGCCACTTAAATTGTAGTTAGCCACCTTGAACAGCATTTGGTGGAAAGGCAGAATATAAAATTAACAAATAATAAATAAATGATCTGGATAAATCTCATTGGTCCTTTTTTTCATATAACACCAAACCACTGTTTATTATTATGGGATTGAGTTTCAGGTTCATGTACTCCTCTTTCTCCTTTGGCACAGCTACAAAGATGAGACCGAAAGCTAATCAGACCATTATGTTTATTATCAAACCATTATGTTTGAAGTAGGAGAATTCTGATTAAACTATGGTTTGTTAGCAAGCCCGATCATAAACAATGGTTCGATCCTGGCTTTGTTGAACTAAGCCCAACTTTACCTGGTTTCCCTGATTTGAACATGATGAGGAAATTGAAAGCATTCGACCTCCTCCTCGTGACTGTGACAGAACTGGTTTGCAAAATATGCTTCAATATAAACTTCATTTAAACATAACACTAACCACATATAATCCCAAAAAAGGAAAACAGAGAAGCTTGCACAGAAGAGGAGATTTTGACCTAGAACTTTGATTTTCTGAGTTGACCCACAACCTTGCATACGCGTTTTCTCTCTTCCCCCAACCTCCTTACGTTCTCATTGAACTGCACAGTTATGTGAGTATATAAAAAGGTTGGCTTGTTATTTCCCTTACCCACCAGCTAATATGCTTTGCCTCGTGTCCAACGTGTTTAGGTTGAGTTGAACCAAATAAGGAGGCTTGATCAGGAGACGCAATTTAGTTCAGGATAATAAGATAGTCTGACTGGTATATAAAACCTTCTGTGAACTTGAGCTGAGCGCGGCTCACTAGTCCCTGGACCCTAGAGACTTTCTGTCAGGTTATCTGGTAGTAAAAAGTTGCTAACTGGTTCTCCTTGCTGCTTGCTTTTCAGAGGATTATCAACAGTTAATTGAAGACATTGTTAGAGATGGACGTCTATATGCATCAGAAAATCATCAAGAAATTTTAAAAGTTAGTAACCTTTTCTTTAAATTGCAATGTCCAAGCTGCTATTTTTCTTTCATTGTTTAGCTCTAACGCTGTGCATAAGTGATTGCAGTACTCCTAAAAAGCAGAATCTTGAAGCCAGAAGCAATTTCTAAAGGGGAAGTACAAAATGGCAATGTGCTCAGCAGAGGGCGCCATGCAAAATATACATTTGCTTTCTCTTTCTTTTTCTCTGTCCCTGCTTGCTATCTCTGTCTCTTGTCTCCCACAGGACAAGAAACTGATCAAAGCGCTTTTTGATGTATTGGCACATCCACAAAACTATTTCAAGTACACAGCGCAAGAATCAAAGGAGATGTTTCCAAGATCATTTATAAAGCTACTGAGATCAAAAGTTTCCAGATTTCTACGACCATACAAATAGATTCCTAGTGCTTTTCAAAAGAAAAAATTGTTCTGTTGCGTTCCTGTCAAATATTGTATTGTCTTCAACAGTAGGAACATTTTTGCTATTTTGAAGACTCATTGGCAGTCTTTATCTTAAATTGTATATTGAAGAATAACTATAATGTTTTATAATCTCCAATATTTTGAATGGGATTTTTTTTTACTTCAAAGAAGAAATCGTTTTGGATTCCAGAATACACCCAGTTGAAGATCCAGATTTATTCCTGCACTAGTTTATTCTTGAAAAGCATTTGTTTTAGAGAACGTATCTCTACACCTTTTCTAGAAGAGAAAAATGATTTCTTCTAAGCAAGGAAGGAACCTGGTCAAAGAAACTACCTGCAAAGAAGAGTTACGATATAAAGGAGTGTGTAGTATAAACTAATACTTGGATTTTGAATTGCACTTGAACTTTATATGTGAGATTTTATGGGGGAAATCTAAATTTCATTGTTTCCTATTGGTGGTTGTGGAGACTTTGTTCTAGGTATAAACCAAAAAATACAAAGAAGGGTAGGGGTAAAATTGGTGAGTTTATTATTCTAATATTTTGTTGGCCCTGTCACAAGATTTCAAAAGTCTACTAGTGTCTAATCCTGCAGATACAATTATGGAATTGTAGATAATTTGGTTTCACCAATGTTTTTTACAATAGGATGGAAGAGACTCGGGGGGGGGGGATAGCCAGTTTTCTTGCCCTTAATCTAAATAGGTACACTACTTCTGTCTGAGGGTACTTTAGGATTGCTATCTGAAGGTCATGTAAATACCCTTCACATCATAGAATTGTATCCAGCTAAGTCATACTCTGAATTAACCCATTGAAAATAATGACTCTGACTAACTCAAAACCATTCCTTTCAGTGGATATAGTCTGAGCTTGACTTAGTTCGATACAACCCAGCCTCTCCCCCCCACACACACACACACCATGGGTCACAATCCAGAGATCTTCTTGTACATGGTGGCAGCCCTGACGGTGAGGAAGGCTGTGGGAAAGGGATCTCTGCCAGTGGCACTTTCACCTTCCACGGTCAGCAGTGATCCAGTTGCAGGATTGGGGCCAGGTTACCAGATTGTGGCTTTGCTGTTGATCCACAGTAAGTTTCCCAAATTTGGAGTAATCTTGACATCTTATGATAAGAGACTTTGATGTAGTCAGAGCAGAAAATGCTGGTTTGGGGGTGAACCTATAAAATAGGTAGAAGCTGTTACTTTGTTGTTTCCGATATGCTGAATCCATCAATTGCTGGCTCATAAACCTTGGTCCGTTTTATCTTAATTCCGTGTGGCCGGCCTGCTATTTTCCTATGTATGCATTACTTGATTATGACCGCTTTAGAGAGCAGGCCCCCAGCAGTACACCTCTTACCAATGTTTGTATTGACAAGTGTTTCAAAAGAAATATTACAGACTGCACTGCATTTAAAAAAAAAAAAAGATTTATCCACATACATGTATCATAAACATGGAAAAGCAAAGGAAAAAAACTACTTGCAACCTCATTTTTCATCACCCAAATTGCAGTGTTTAATGGATAGAAACAATCCTCTTGCATCACTTTGTCCCCCGACCCCAATTCTTGCCGTGTTGTGCCTACCACCTGTCAGATTACTGAAAGAGTTGTGGTCAGTTGGGAAGGACGGTGCCATAGTCTCCCTGCAATGGCATCATGACAGTGGAGTGGCAAAGAAGTGGGCCATTGGTGCTGTGCAGGACCATTCCGTTGGCTCCGTTGGTGCACAAGCGCAGCACTGACTCTTAACTCTTCCCACCAGCCCCCTTTGGTTGAGAGGTTTTTGCCTTTCTCCCAGTAGGCAGCCTGTGCTTGCTAGGCGTTACAGCTGTTTGCCACAACTTGTGCAGAAATGGCATTGAGTAGGCCTGGCTTTACCAACACATGAGTCCCGCGTGTTGCATACCCGCTCTGATGGCCTCGGAGGCTTCCACAGTGCGCCTGCCATGTGACTGGGTCCAACTTACTGTCTTAAGAGGATTGTCTTTGGGGGTTATTTTCTTTTCTTTTGATTCAATATATTGCCTTAGGTTTGAGAGTGTGGTTTTTCATGTGTTTATCTTCCTCTGTCCTGGTTGGTGTGCAGTTTGTGTGTATCTATGGCTGTGTCCTGAGTTTTCCCGATCAGGGATGCGGGTGGCACTGTGGGTTAAACCACAGAGTCTAGGACTTGCTAATCAGAAGGTTGGCGGTTCAAATCCCCGTGATGGGGTGAGCTCATGCTGCTCGGTCCCTGCTCCTGTCAACCTAGCAGTTTGAAGCACGTCAAAGTGCAAGTAGATAAATAGGTACCGCTCCGGCGGGAAGGTAAACGGCGTTTCCGTGTGCTGCTCTGGTTCGCCAGAAGCGGCTTAGTCATGCTGGCCACATGACCCGGAAGCTGTACGCCGGCTCCCTCAGCCAATAAAGCGAGATGAGCGCCGCAACCCCAGAGTCGGTCACGACTGGACCTAATGGTCAGGGGTCGCTTTACCTTTACCTTTTCTTCTCCTTAGAGCCACAGCTACTTACTTAGTGCTCAAATCTACTTCCCTCTTCTATGGGCTGGATTAGGAAAGGTTGCAGACCTCCAGAGGCTACTTCCCTTGTTCAAATGTTGTTGTCTAATTTTCCATATTTCTGATTCTCCACCTCCCACAGCAAAGGTTTTGAATGGCTTAATGAGCATTTCTGTTCAGGGTGCATGACAAAGATGACCAGAGGCAGGGTTTGTTTTGGTTATGGCGTCTCCACATTGTAATGCTTGCATTCTCCCAGTCTGATTTTTCATTTTATTTTTTGGTGTTGGAGAAAGTTTGTGGGGTTTTTTTAATTTGCCAGAGTATTTCATCATGCTGTTTTAACTCCTATTTTCTGGTTCTGCCCACTTTTATTGCTGGTTGCTGCTGTTCATGTGTTTATCTTGTTTTACTATTGAACTTTTTGTTGTATAGATTTATTTTCTTGATTGACACCCCCCCCCCCGAGACTTCTGCTGAAGGCGGCTTATACATTTCCTAAATAAACAGAAACAAACAAGTAATCCTTCTTTCAACACTTATTCTGTATCTGAAGTCTCCATCCGTGCACTCGGCAGTCTGAAACAGGCGGCAAGCATGTGCATGCCTCCCAGATATACATAAATATTGGAAAGTTATCTGGGTAAACTACCTCTCCCGTTATATGATATAGCTGCTAGCCTGTTGTGAATAATACGATTTCTTCTCCTTTATGTTCAACATTGTACCGGAGTCTGTAATATATTGCTTTTGAAAGATTGCTTAAAAAGAAAAGAGATGGGCAAACATCATTGTGTCTCAGGCTTGTGCCTGGAAGCAAATACAGTCAAGGAACAATATATAACAACAGAAAGATTATTGCCCAAAGGCTGTAAGGCAGCACTTAAAACATTTGTAATCAGGGCATCAAAAGTATATAGAATCAACACAAAGAAATAAACCTTTACTTCTACCAGTTTTCAATGTATACTTCTCTCATGTCTTGAATAACGTCAAAGGAATCAGATGAATAGTTGTTTCTTGTCTGAATAAGAACATCAAGTTTCAAATAGTAATGAGAAGACCATAGATTACTTGTCAGTTTGGGGGCTATGAAAATACCTTTGGAGTTTAATTTAATTGTTGCAGTCCTTGTTGCTTACATGTGTTTCCAGTTAGCTTCAAGTTTTCTTTTATATACATAGCCTTAGTCCTCAGCTCTGTTGACCTGAAATGGCCAAGTCTTTGGCCCAATCCATCCATTCCCATGGCACACTGGAGGGAGCAGGCTGCTGGGTGCAAATGACTTCTTATGTGAGCTGGATGGGTGCACCTTGTGCACCTAAACTGACAGCATGTCTGGAGCCACCCTTTTCCTCTGCCTCTCCTCCAGGACAGCCTCAGCATCCTCATCTACTAGAGCCTGACTCCTTTTTACATGATGAACGTAGCTCCCTACCTTTGCTTCACTTCCACCGACCTGCCACCTGCCATTTTGTGGGGGGAACTTGAGTGCCACAATTCCCTAATCTCTATCCCATCCCTCTGGTTACCAAGACAGCTCAATAGTTTTGGAAAGGAAATGTGCAATAAATATTTTTTAAAAAATGCTATCACAAATTTACCAATTTAGACAGCCTGTTGCCATTTGCGTTTTCGAAAACAACAACAAACCCAAACAGTGAAGTAGCATATCAGCTCAGGGGTCCATCATAACAAAACAGTTTAACAGAGTTTTGATTTGATTTTTTTAAACGTTCCATTGATTCACCACCTGTTCTTTAATAATGAATTCATAAAATTTAATTACATGGGTACATTATAAAGCTTTAATACAGGTGCCTTTTGGAGATACTGATATACATGTGAGAGATTACCATTAAATACACCACAGAAACCAGCAGTTCCTCGTTACAAGGGACTCTTTTATAATTCTCAGGCTCACTGATTAAAATTTGCCCTCATGAATGAGAATCCATGCCAGTAACAGTGTATGAACCAGGACATTGCCTGGGCATATAATTCAGAAATAATGGTATGGGAGAAAAATGGTACTGTTCACACCGCTGTTAATAAGAGTAAAAATAATAATTAATAATTCATTTATTAGCTATCTGCACAAGCTTCTCAAGGCAGTGTACAATAAAAAATAGTAAAATAATAACAATGGAGGTGTATTTTAAAAAAAACAATACAAGATAGACAGCTGTGCCCTCCCCACCCAGCTAGAAGAACCTCTCTGATGTTAGGACGCAGAAAGAAGTTTCTGGTTCACACCTTCACCTTCTTATGTTATTTTCGCAAAAATTCTTGATTGATATAACTTTGTTGTTATCACAAATACTTGCAACCCTGGAAATAGTTATATTGGATAAATGAAACAGCGGGTGGGTACGCGCACACACACACAATGCATTTTTACAAATTACAACTCGCAGATAAAAATTGTAGCTTATATCTAAATAGAAAATATACCTGGATCTTATTTAAAGAGCAGGCTCTTGCTGTGTTTATGGTTTCACTGATTTGTAGAGAACAATTAGAAATTAATTTGTGGAGACCTCATAAAAAGCCCTAACAAGTTGGTTGCTAAATTTGCAAATATTGGATTACAATGCAGCTATGCTAAGCACTTGAAAGTCCCATTGTTTATTGTGGATTAGGCACATATGTAGCTCTCACATTTAAAACAATAGGACAAAGCATTTATTTTTGCTTGAATCGTGCCCGTTTTTTAAAAAAGAAACCTGTAGCGCTTAATTTTTCAGCTTCGCCTTCCTTCCACTCTGCACTTATTGCTATCTTTTAAAAATATTGTTGTGATTATTTATTAAATTTGTATACCCCCCTTCAGCCAATGATAACAGGGCAGTTCACAACACAAAAATACAAATAAACCAAAAGCAGAAGCAAACCAATAACCCCCTTCCCACAAACACATTTCAAAGACCATAGATTGTTAATGAGCCCAAGGCCACATTATAGAGAAATGTTTTCATCTGGCTCCTAAAATTATGTAGCGAAGGCGCCAGGCAAGCCTCCCTGGGGAAAGCATCTCACAGACCGGGAGCCACTGCAGAGAAGGCCCATTCTTGTGTCGCCACCCTCTGGAGCTCTCACAGAGGAGGCAAACAAAGAAGGGTGAAGTCAACTACTCCTTGTTTTGTTAATTATCAAGTCCTGCTATCGGGAAACAGTTAATTGATTAGCAGACTTGGAAGCTGGAAGACAGTTGATATCCATACTCACAGATTTTTCTGCACACTAAAAATTGTGGGTTTGTGCATAGAACGCTATATGAAATAACAATTTAAGTCATTTTTAAATATGCTTTCATCCTGCACATTCATCCTGATTATTATTGCTTCTGTTGGTTTTTCAGAACAAATCCAGCTGTTATTTCAGAAGCTAACACCTGCCATCACTCTTTTAATGCAGCCATGGAAATCATTGCCATAAATACTGGTGGTAGATACAATTCTAAATGAGAACTTTCAGGATAGTTTTTTTTTCTTAATCTATATAATGGAGTTTCACCCTAATTTCTGCAACAATTGTGCATCAAATTTTTCCCTCGCTGACATCCCTACACCACTACAGTCAGACGTTTTTGACCCATTCTCTTCTGAAATATTGTATAGTCAACGCCCAGTTTTAAAAGTTTTTCTGTCGTGGATCTAAAGCCATGTTACCTTGTGATCGGAAGTCACACTGCATGTGAATTCAGTCGACATCTAGATGAATATTTTAAGGAATGGTCTCATGCATCCCATGTTATGTTCGACCGCAAAAAGTAGGGAGGGGAATTGAAGGATGAAGTAAGGATATTGTGCAGTGCAGATTGTCTGTTCTTTGGGGCAGGAATCTGTTTTGTGTGTTCATGTTACGGATGGACGTTGTTTCAGGAAAATGTAGTTCCGAATCAGATTGACAAAAGGATTTTCAAACACCCCCATAAGCAGTCTATTCAGCACCTACACCTTAAAGATTAAGTGCCACCTTGGGGGGGGGGGAGTGTGGTTGCGCACAGATATTCTATACACACTGACAACATGGGTTTGTGTCCCTCATGTTCCCATTTCAGAACGGACACAGTGCATAGACACACACCATCATGGTCACACATCAATAACCCAAAAGCACACACCCAAACGCTCACTGATTATATATCATTTTAAAAATAAGTGATTAATTCATTTTATGATCTTGCTATAATCTGAATTCAGTTTTTTCCTGAAAAGAATGGTGAAAGCTAGCTTTAAAAACTTTATTTCATGAGGAATTGCTTTCTGAAAACGCATAATGCATTGAGTGTATTTCAGTGCACCTTTGCTTAACAATTCATCTCCACAAGCCACATTCCCTCAGATGAGTCTTCTTCATTTGTCCCTCACCTGTATGTGGGGCAAAACCAGAGTCTGTCCCAGGAGTAGACTGCAACAACACAAGGCGCTATTTCTTTTCTCTGCGCCACCTAACTCTTGATGTACCTATCACCGTATCTGTCTTTATTCATGCCAATCTGAGATTAGCCCAGTTTTGTGACTCAGGAAAGCATAGATAGGCAGCTCACTGATGTTCTGTTCTCCCTCCCTCCAGACTTGCCATTTCCTAGTTACAGCTGTATTTTTCATGGTTTCTAGGCTTGCGCGCGCGCACACACACACACACACACACCCACACACCCCATGTTAAACCCCTTAAAGTGAACTGGGTGCTGTGTACAAAAAACACAGAAATGTGCCTTTTCTCACAGCAGGGCCTGTTCTGGGGTCCCAGGTATGTGCAGAGGGTGTATCTGTGGCCCCACCATATAAACAAGAGTCTTGTGCAAATCAAACCTCAGAACTTAAAACCTTAAGCATGTTTTAAAAAGTAATCCAGGATAAAAGAAGAACATTCTAAGCACTTGAAAAGAAAAATAAGATTTTCAGCCTACACCAGAAGTGGAACCCTAATTCTTATTGCAATAAAACCATCTTCAAAATTAGTCTGAAAATAATATTGTTTGGGTTGTAGTTGTCCTTTAAGTAGATAGATGCACAGGAAGACAAAACTATTCAGCAAAACCATGTTTATCTGAGTACCTACACTTCACAATTGCTCTTTCCTTTATTTATTCTGCTTGTACCATTCTGCTTTTAAATCCTTGATGCCATGTAATATATAAACAGTTATATCGTGTACATACAGAGATACCTTTTAGGTATTCTAATTAGTTTAGATATTTACAATTGTCAACACAAATGCCAGAATTATTCCAAATACCTTCATAAGATATTTTACCGCATTGCAATTCAAGTGTCAGGGCTACAATCAAGAAACAACATTATTTAAGACTTGTATTTCTCATTCATTTACTAACTTAGTACTCTTTGGAACATATCTGGAGATGTTGGTACCACGAGGAAGGTGTCTTGATTTGCATATTAGGAAACCATTATCCATGAAACGTGCTTTTTTTATATATAAAAGAAGACTGAAAATATTTTAACTTTTTTCTACTTTAGTGATGTAAATAGTGTTCCATATATTGTACTTTACACTGAGAATAAACTTTAGGACATTGGATATATATGCTTCATTGTGATAGACATTGAATATTACTCCTCTCTATACTGGTGGGAGAAAAGTTCTATATGTGTGGGACGGCTTCATGTGGATGAAAAGGCAGGAAAAGGCAGGAAAGTATTTTTTAACATTACGTTGAATGCCTGTATCCCTGGAGCAGAGTGGGCCAGAGTAGCTTTGGGTGGCAACCACATGGATTTCTCATATATATATATATATATATATATATATATATATGCAGGTTTTGGTGTCCTCGGGTGTCTTCCCGTGTAAAAGTTGGGGTGTCTAGGCGACGTTTCGACGAGGTCTCACTCGTCATCTTCAGGCTGGTGCTTTCGGCTTCTTGTTACTGGAACAGAGCGGGATCTCAGTGTTTGAGTTCCTATAAATACTGTAGAGGGGTGTGGTGTATTGCCTCAAAAGTTCTGGGCAGAGGGGAAGTTCCCAGGCTAGTGTTCTTTTCTTCTTTTGTTCCTTAATTACTTGAGGGATATCTTGAGTGATTTCTTGAGTGATATTCTGAGTACCACTTAGGTGGGTCATTAGGTGTGGATTAGTTGCTAAAGCCTTCGTGTCTTGACCTCTTGAATTTGTGAAGAGTTTTTCTGGGAAGATGGCTGTACTGCACTTAGTTGTGCTTTGGCTTGGCTTCGTGTAAAGGGGCGAGCTGTGGTTTTGTGCCCTGTGCCAGCCAGATCTGTGTAGGGATTGCAGGGGGGTGCAGCATCCGGAGTTGCCACTATGGTTTGGTTACTGGATGGTGTCTGTAATTTATCTGTGGAGAGGGTCTGGGTTTGGGTCTGGTGTGGTTGATTGGTGGTGGCGTTCTGTGTGCCTCTGGATCTGGTGTCGGTTTTTGTGGGGAGGGCTAATTTCCAGATGTCTGGCAGGCGGGACGTGTCGTCACGCTTGTTCATGTTGTGAGGGTGTTTCTCTATCTCGATGGCTTCCATGATTATTCTCTTGTGGTGATGTTCCATGTTAAAGAGCAATTTGGAATCTGCAAAATTAATTTCGTGTCCTGTTTCTTTCATGTGTTGGAAAAGAGAGGAAGATTTTTTCCAAAAAGAAACACCCCCCAAAAATCAAGACACGGAAGAAAACAATGGCATGGCCCTCCTTCCTTATATCAAGGGCACTACAGATAAAATTAGCAAAATCCTCCATAAACACAATATCAAAACAGCCTTTTGCACCAACCAAAAAATAGCCAATATCCTCAGAAACCCCAAAGATAAAATCCAGTTGGAAAACCAAGGGGTCTATGAAATACCCTGCAAAGTCTGCCCAGCCACGTACATTGGACAAACAAACAGACGAATAAATGCACGTATCGCAGAACACAAGAATGCCGTCAAAAAAGAAGAAAAATCTTCCTCTCTTTTCCAACAC
The DNA here is from genome assembly GCF_965112155.1 of Podarcis liolepis. Taxonomy (NCBI): domain Eukaryota; kingdom Metazoa; phylum Chordata; class Lepidosauria; order Squamata; family Lacertidae; genus Podarcis; species Podarcis liolepis. The sequence continues at coordinate 4,979,795 of NC_139556.1, forward strand.
ATGAAAGAAACAGGACACGAAATTAATTTTGCAGATTCCAAATTGCTCTTTAACATGGAACATCACCACAAGAGAATAATCATGGAAGCCATCGAGATAGAGAAACACCCTCACAACATGAACAAGCGTGACGACACGTCCCGCCTGCCAGACATCTGGAAATTAGCCCTCCCCACAAAAACCGACACCAGATCCAGAGGCACACAGAACGCCACCACCAATCAACCACACCAGACCCAAACCCAGACCCTCTCCACAGATAAATTACAGACACCATCCAGTAACCAAACCATAGTGGCAACTCCGGATGCTGCACCCCCCTGCAATCCCTACACAGATCTGGCTGGCACAGGGCACAAAACCACAGCTCGCCCCTTTACACGAAGCCAAGCCAAAGCACAACTAAGTGCAGTACAGCCATCTTCCCAGAAAAACTCTTCACAAATTCAAGAGGTCAAGACACGAAGGCTTTAGCAACTAATCCACACCTAATGACCCACCTAAGTGGTACTCAGAATATCACTCAAGAAATCACTCAAGATATCCCTCAAGTAATTAAGGAACAAAAGAAGAAAAGAACACTAGCCTGGGAACTTCCCCTCTGCCCAGAACTTTTGAGGCAATACACCACACCCCTCTACAGTATTTATAGGAACTCAAACACTGAGATCCCGCTCTGTTCCAGTAACAAGAAGCCGAAAGCACCAGCCTGAAGATGACGAGTGAGACCTCGTCGAAACGTCGCCTAGACACCCCAACTTTTACACGGGAAGACACCCGAGGACACCAAAACCTGCATTCCTGTACCCGTGAAAATCTACGAAAACAAATATATATATATATATATATACTGCTTCCCATCTCTTGCTCTTGAGCACTTTCCTCCTTGGTTGAGCAACTGTACCAGAATTGAGCTCAGCTAAGATAAAAGCACTTGGGGAAGCCACTGGGGCGCGTTCCGCTTTCCTCCTTGCAGGGCTGCTACCACCATGTGTATTTTTACTCCCAGGTCACAGTGACAGCCACCTTGGACACATTGAGGAAGTGCGATAGGATTGTGCATATATGTGAAAGGCAGAAATAAAATGGTTCCTTTCCTAACTTTAAAGATGAAATGATTAGGTAGTTTGGGGTGGGGTTTTTTGAGGGGTTGGGAAGGATGTGGTCAGGTAGGCTTAAAACTGAATGGGTTGTACCTGTTTGAATGTGTGTGCATATGTAACTACCTGTACACAAATTTTGTTGAAATCAACCTAGAGTAAACAAATATAATAAATGATCATAATATTGTTTCCTGATTCAATACTTAAGATCAAGTAAAATCAGCATAATGAAAATTACACAAATCCGTTTTTGGTCCCTCTTCAAGTACCAAAGGGATGAAGCGATCTGGAGTAAATACCATCATCTGTGGCTACATGGGGGAATGCAAAATAGGTCATGCAATAACATAAATTTCACCTGCACCATTCCAGAAATTAGTTCCTCTATCTGAAATACCCTGAGAAAACACAATAACTCTGATTTGTGTACAATAGTAACAGTTCTTACCCGACAAAACTTCTGAGAGCATCTCTTTGAAATGTGACTTGTAAAGGCCAAAGGCCAGTTAAGTTACCCATTTCTGTGCTTTGTAAATATTTCATTTAATTATGCAAATTCTGTGAAATGGAATCAACTAGTCTGACCTGGAAATCAACACAATCAATTCTTTGGAATTAGAATTTGCTCCCCCACAACACTCTCTTGAGGGAGAAAGACCCCAGGCAACTGTATCTGTTAAGACATCTGCAAAAAATTGCCCATTGCGTTGTACTGAAAGGGAGCAAGAGGGAAAAACACGGGGTGGGTAGCAGGAGAACCAGCTAAGTGGGGACCCCATTCAGGAGCTTTAGCCTAGTTCATGTCACATAAAATGTAGCTAAATGTTAACATTACATTTTCCCATGCTGTTGACTCTAGGTGATCCTCCTTTCATGAGGCAAGGTAAGGTTGCTACCTCAGGATACTATGAAGCATAATAAATTTGCCTTAAAGATAGTGGGTTTAACATGTATTTAAAGCTGCCAATGGAGTGGCAAATGAAATGTCTCTGAAACAGTGTTGGGCCCATGGGCTGGAGGGGTTTTCCTCGGGGCAGTCCAGTGCCCTCTTGGCACCTGTTCTTTGTTGCCATCACATCAATTGTGAGTAGACGTGTGGGATGTTGTAGAGAAGGCTGATAATGGGAACTCGGCTAAATGCATTGGAAGAACAGAAGGTTAAGGCTAATTTCAGCTATTAAGATCGGGTGAGGAAGTAAGGAAGGAAGAAAAAGAATGAAACATCAGGAAAGATCTGCACAGAACAATTGCAGTGGGAATAGAACTATCTGGCAGGTTCCCAAATCTTCACTCATGACAAAAGTACTGTTGTACCTACTGGAAAGGTAGATTAGTTTGTCTGGTACGGATACCTTGAGTTACAAACGCCTCAGGTTACAACCTCCGCTAACCTGGAAGAGTTACCTTGAGTTGAGAACTTTGTCCCAGGATGAGAACGGAAATCGTGTGCCGCTGGTGGCACAGCAGCAAGAGGCCCCATTAGCGAAAGCACGCCTCTCGTTAAGAACAGTTTCAGGTTAAGATCGGACCTCCGGAACGAATTAAGTTCTTAACCTGAGGTACCACTGTATAGGATTAATGGGGCCCCACTCTGGCATGGCCTGCAACACCTCTTCCCTCCTCTGTCTCCACGGTTGGCTTTCAGTTAATGATTCGTTGCAGAAAATAGGTTAACATTATTCTGAGTTTCAGTTCCAAACTGTTCATGATTGGCAGGTATGCAAAACTGAAGAGGGTACCAGCCTATTTCCTGTAAAAGCTACTTGTGCCTTCATCCACTAAAGATGCAAGGAAGCTCAACGCAGTGACGCTACACTGGCAAAGCAAAATTTACTGATGCCTTGTCTCAATAAGGTGCATTAAGAACTTAACCGCCCAGGGGTCCTTTACCTTACCTTTACATTAAGAACAAGTCCATTACTCCTTACAAAAGGCGTCCCACCAGGACATGCATTTTTCTGGGTTCCTATCAATTACTGGGCATGAATAAAAATCAGAATTAAAACCTTTGTAGATGCTGCTGGTACTTCTAAGCTTTATTTTCAGTGTAAATTATGTACACATTGCTGTTTTCCACAGGTACTGTATCATGGTAGGTTAGAACAACGATAGTGAATAAATGTATAAAGTTTGGTACTTAGATTTTTTTTTTAATGGTCTGAGCTTTACCAACATTTTAACTACACCGCCCAAAACTGTCATTGAAATGGTTGTTGTACATGTACCTTATTAACTCAACATCTCTCTTCATGTCTGTATATGAATAGCTTGGTTTCTACGTCAGAGCTCAAAAGGAAGCATGTAATGGTTTTTGTTGTTAAATCGCTTTCATAATAAATCTAAAATTAGATAAAAGGTCTTTGGCATTCTTCATTCTGCTATGCAGGTGGACTGGATAATCACCTATTAATAACTGTCATTGTCAGATGAACACCACCAATAGGCCGTGGGAAAGCGGACTAAAATTTGGACAATGGGCATTTAATAAAACCGAGCTCAGTTCCTTCATCTAAGTCGTTTAGAGAGAGGTTGAACAACATTGGGCCCAGGACAGAACCCTGCGGCACCCCACAGTCACTTTTTTCCAAGGTGATGAGGAACCATTAATGAGTACTCTTTGGGTTCGCTCAGCCAGCTACAAATCCACCAAACAGTGAAAGTGAGGGCGTTTCCTTTGCTCCTGAGCTGCCCTACCCCTCAGTCTTTTCTTACATATTTTTCTCCCTCTATTAATCTTTTCTTTCTCTTTGCACTGACCTTTTCATTCTTTCTCCTTAAAGCTCTAATTGGGGCTTGCAAAAGAGCAACAGACTTCCTCAAGCCCTCTCTTTGCTATTGGGTTCACTCCCCCATGCCATGCACTGCACACTCGCAACATGCTCAATGCCCAGTATTTCATCAATGAGAAAAGTTGGTTGTCTGTGTTTTTTGCTTTCTTGGAGAAGTGCTCCTCTTGTCATCTGTCCCTGCCCTGCACATTCAGAAGAGACACAGAGAGAATTTCAGCTGGGAATGAGGAAGAGGAGCCAGTTCAGAGAACTACTACACCTGTAATAATCCCTGTTGGTTTGGGTCACAAAACTCCTCCATCTCATAGTCTGGTCTTTCAGATTAACCAGAGCAGTCATAGGCCTGGACTGAGTCTGAGCTAGACTATTGAGAAGCCCTCTGGAAAACCTTCATGGGTTGCCATTTGATTCTGCAGACAATACAAAATATTCTGGCACAGGGAACTGAGCAGACCGTCCTGCCAAGCGTGGAGCACGCTGAACACAACTGCTCATCTGGCTCTGATTCTGCTCTGACTCCACCGAGTCGCCTGGCTAAAGGAGCAACTTGCACAGAGTTTTGTTGTGGAATTTAAATGGTGTGTGTGTGTGTGTGTGTGTGTGTGTGTGTGTGTGTGTGTGTGTAAAAGGCAAAACTATAATTTTAGCAGAGAACTGGCAACATCTGAACATTTAATGGGGAAAGGGGAGAAAAAAACATTTTCTAAACTTTATAAGATAATAACAGGAAAAAAATGATCACATTTCAGAGATCCGATACATAAAAAATGGAATAAAGATTTTCTAATGAACATTCCTGAAGGAGAGTCATCTTTAAACTGCATTATTCTTCTCTATGTAAATCAGCTCTGAAGAAAATTGTATTAAAATGGCTGAGTGGCATTGGTTACCCTCGAAGTCAAAGACTAAAAGGGAGGTAGGAGAGGAGGTCTGCCCTGTGACATTTTTCTAAACAGAGAGAGAGCTACTATAACAGCAAATTGTCATAAAAACCTAGCACTCTGAAGGGATGAGCAAGAAGACATCTAAGGGCAAGGAAAACTGCCGCTGCTAGAGATACATTTTGGAGCTCCTTGCTCACCACGACAAGCACGAGCCAAGCTTTGTGTCTGATGCGACAGCAGGACGCCTGTCCTCTTTTGCCACCCGAGGCCGGCCCTGCGGGATTCTGCTGCCTGAGGCAGTTACTTGAGTCTACCTTATGGCAGGGCCAGCCCTGCTGCACAGGGATGTTTTCAGACAGGAATGTGGGAGGGCAGAGTAGTTACCTTGCCACTTTTCAAAAAGCCCGTTAAGTATGCCCTTCACTCATGAGCCCACAAACCCTGAAACACTAACACCATATAGTGTGCATAAAGACCACTTCCCTCTTACACAATTCCATTTTTTCTGGTGTTCTTGGTGGCTGTGGGTAGCAACTCTCACGATTATGGCTTACACCCCTTTTGTATGGCAGCAGCCACTGCTATGGGCTTGGCAAACATGACTTTGACATCAAAGGCATTGAGAGGTGGTCAAAAAAAGGCACCGTGATTGGTAACAAACCATATTTATACCAAGCTATATAAAATCTATCCTAACATTTGCTTCTTATGGGGGGGTCCACATTTTGGTAAACAGCAAGACCATGTAGGATGTACAGTATATTAAAAACATTTTGGATACACCATCTACTTAAGATCACTCTGTGCAATAGAAACATGGGTTAAAAGAAAGATGGATTGTGCCTGGCTAAGTGGGAGACAGTGCAATAATGTTTTTGTGTGGTTCCCATGAATTTCAGCAGAGTGGGCTTAGACCTAAAGGATGACAACCTGTCTGTATTGGGTAGCTTTCAGCAGCTTCAATGTCAAGCTGACAATCGGTGTGTTTTGAAGGCTGTGATATTACATAAAGGACAAGATAAGCAACAATAATTGGCTATTGATTAGATTTGAGATTGCACCAGAAAATACACATAAGCCATGAAAAGAGATTGGATAGACAATCTTGGATCCAGAAGAGGATTCCGCAAAATTGGGGGGGTAGTGGTGATTTTTAAAAACAATTTTCCTAACGCAAAAAAAGGGATTTTCTGGGCCTGTATGTAGATTGAGCCATCTGCTGCCAAAGAAGACACCATTTTGCATAACATTTGCATATATTTTATGTGACATGCAAATTTCTACCCTCCTTTAGAAGTGGGGCAAAAAAAAAATGAGGGGTAACCATATTAATATATCCGACAGGCTAAATATAAACCCATCAATCTTTCCTCATAATTGTAGTCATATGGAAACCAAGCTCTTTGAGGGACTTTGGGATGCTTAGCCTGGAAAAGAGGAGATATGAAAGCCATCTTCAAATATCTCCAGGGCTGCTCCATGGAAGAGGGAGCAAGTTGTCTTCTCCTGCTCCGGAGGGTAGGACTCAAACCCGTGGCTTCAAGTTGCAAGCAAATAAATTCTGACTAAACATCCAGAGCATCATTCTGATGGTAAGAGCTGTTTGCCCGTTCTCTGATTCTATACGATCTGGGATTTATAATTTCACTGCTAGAAGTAATCACTGGCAACAGAAAGCCCCTTTCCTTGTGAGCAAAACCAACATCCTTCAGAGTTCTCTTACTCTCTGACTGACATGTTGCATTTGGTTACAGATAGGTAGCCGTGTTGGTCTGCCATAGTCAAAATAAAAAAATTCCTTCCAGTAGCACCTTAAAGACCAACTAAGTTAGTTCTTGGTATGAGCTTTCGTGTGCATGCACACTTCTTCAGATACACTGAAACAGAAGTTGCCAGATCCTTCTATATAGTGAGAAGGTGGGGAGGGGTATTACTCAGAAGGGTGGTGGGAATGGGAGATTGGCAGATAGCTGAGATGAGCCCATTGCTCATCGTCTAACATTGTGTATGCCATCAAATGCCAACAGTGTCCTTCAGCTCTCTATATTGGACAAACAGGCCAAACCTTACGCCAAAGAATAAACGGACATAAATGTGACATCAAGAATCACAAAACAGAGAAACCAGTAGGAGAACACTTCAATCTCCCAGGACATTCTATACAAGATCTCAAAGTAGCTGTTTTGCTACAAAGGAATTTCAGAAATAGACTGGAAAGAGAAGCTGCTGAATTGCAACTCATTACCAAACTTAAAACCATGGAGAGACCTAGTCTGAACAAAGACATTGGATTCTTATCTCATTATACATGACTAAGCCGTTTCTCACCTTCTCACCCCTTGCCTTTTCCTGTAAGACCTATTGCAGTCGTTAAGAGTCGTCAACAGGCTCATCTCAGCTATCTGCCAATCTCCCATTCCCACCACCCTTCTGAGTAATACCCCTCCCCACCTTCTCACTATATAGAAGGATCTGGCAACTTCTGTTTCAGTGTATCTGAAGAAGTGTGCATGCACACGAAAGCTCATACCAAGAACTAACTTAGCTGGTCTTTAAGGTGCTGCTGGAAGGAATTTTTTTTATGTTGCATTCAGACTTCTCTGCTGGCAGGGCTCAATGTCCGCAATAAAACCCTGAAATGAACATCTCTTTTCTCCCAGTCAGGGTTTCTCAGGAGGGGCAAAGACAGTTGCCCGCTGCCGCCTGTGGGAGGAGAACGCGCTTCTGCTGTAAAGCGCCACTCGGGCCAGGCTCTTTGGCTTCTGCACCTCACTTCGCTGGGTCTTGGGAGCGATGCCCGGACTCGGCTGCAGGTGAGTCAGGCGGCGGGAGGCGGGTCTCTTCCGACGCTGCCATTCTCTTGCCTTTCGGGCTCGCCGGGGGGGGGGGACCGGGGGCGAACCACCACCCGCGGAAGAAGCGCGCCCCGTTGCTGCGCTCCGGGTTTCGCCCGCGTCCTTCGCTGGCGCGCAGCCCAAGGAAGCCGCCTCCGCCTCCGCCGGGGCCCTTTAAGAGCCGCGCGCCCGCCCAGCCGGCCTGGCGGAAGGAAGGGCTGCGCCCGGAGGAGGAGGAGGAGGAGACGGAGACGACGCCGCCGCCGCCTTAGCAGCATGGAGGGCGACTGCGCCGACGACTACAAGGCGTTCGTGTCCCTGCACGGGCCGGCGCTGCGCGCCTCGGCGGTGCCGCCCCGCTACTGGCAGAGCCTGTGGCGCAAACTGGAGAGCGAGGTGGGAAGCGCGCGCCGGGAAGGGAGGCGGGCGGGCGGGCAAGGCTTTGGCGCAGCCTGGGGGGTCCTCCTGGGGCGGAGGCTGGATCCGGCCCACGGCGCCCTTTTCGCGCAGGAGCTGAGCCCGCATCCAAGGCGGCAGGCCGGGCCGGGCCCGCGCGGCTCCGCGCCCCCGGCAGCCCTTGCACGCCGCCCCAGGGGGCCTCGCCGTGTCCGGGGGAAGCGCCTTCCATAGTCCATTGCATGACCCCGAGACAGCGAGGAAAACGATGTTCCCCTCCTCTCTCCCCACGCCCTGCATGGTTTTGTCAACTTCTATCATGGAGCCTCTGGCTCACTTTCTCTGTAACTAAAAAGTCCGAAACGCTGCACAGCCAGATTTTGGGAATATGGTACCCTCAGCAAGGACAAAATCTGGCCACTCTTCCCCCCCCCCCATTTTTAAATTTTATTTTCACAATAATTCCTTTTGGTACAGTTTCCTATTATGGGTTTTCTCAGTAGGTACTGTACCTGCATAAATACAGAGGGAAACCAACTGCACCACCCTAAATCTGGCACTGAATCCTGCAACCTTTCTTCATAGGGGAGTTGCTTAGCTGCGAGTAATTTGAGGAGGACCTGTTTCTCTCACTTGCGACTGCTTCAGCCTAAAGGATCATGGTGAACAACTAAGCCAGATTTTAGGAGTAAGCATAATTGATTTGAAATTGGTTACTTCTAAGGGAGGATGGGGACGCAGGTGGCGCTGTGGGTTAAACCACAGAGCCTAGGACTTGCCGATCAGAAGGTTGGCGGTTCGAATCCCCACGATGGGGTGAGCTCCCGTTGCTTGGTCCCAACTCCTGCCAACCTAGCTGTTCAAAAGCACGTCAAAGTTCAAGTAGATAAATAGATATCGCTCCGGCGGGAAGGTAAACGGCGTTTCCATGCACTGCTCTGGTTTGCCAGAAGCGGCTTAGTCATGCTGGCCACATGACCCGGAAAAACTGTCTGCGGACAAACATCAGCTCCCTTGGCCAATAAAGAGAGATGAGCGCTGCAACCCCAGAGTTGGCCACGACTGGACCTAATGGTCAGGGGTCCCTTTACCTTTAAGGGGGGGATGCTTTGGGCTGAAATGCTAACCGTGCCCCCCTAGTTGTAAGACCCATTGAATTCAATAGGGTCTTAGGTGAGTGTTGTTGTGTTGCTTCCTTGGTGATTGGTTTTAGAATCGAAGGCTTGTTTGATCTTGCCCTTTCTGGCTTTCAAAAGAAGACTGAGAGTTGAAAGGGAGTTTGATGAAGGGGTGAGATTCCCTACCAAGTTTTTTGAGCGGTTATTGGTAATTAACTTGGGCGGGGGGGGGGGACTGTTTTGAAAGTGGCTTGTGTTTTTCTTTTTGGAGGTGGCTTAATTTTCTTCCCTGGTTCTAAATGCTGCGTTTAGATGTATGTCTCTTTGACGGAACTGATGAAAGGAACAAAGAGGAGGCATTAATTCCAGTTAGGAAATATGTTGGTAGTGGAATAGAAACTTGATACCTTTGTTTATGGACAAGTGATGTCCATGTTTTTTAACTGCAGTGTAAAGGCTTTAGGTAATTATGATAAAAATACAGTGGTGTTCAGCAGCCCTGTTTGGAAGTACAAAGCAATTGTGCTTGTGCAAAACATGTGAAATTGGAGGGAGAATGAGAAAGAAACTAGTCCAAGAGCAGACGTGACAAAGAATTTTAAATCCCATCTGCAGAAAACTTGTTCGACTCTCTACTTTCACAGTTAACAATTCTTTCAAACACTACCGTGTTTTGAAATCAAGCGGTAAGTGTAATACTGAACATCCAGCATTTTGGCATTGTCTCAGTTAAGACGTGCAACCAGCCAGGGATTGCCAGCCTTTGGGGACCTGTGGACACATTTGCAAGCTGGAGAAACTGTCACAGCCCCCTCCACAAAGCACACACTGCATCCTGTGCTATTGGCTACAGTAGAATGAACGCATCTTTCTTGCCAAATTTCAGCAGGCAGGGCACCAGGAAAGGCCACTGTGAGTGAGTAGGTGACCATGGCTGTTACTTTGACAATCCCTGCCATCAACCATGGTTAAGGTAGATTAGGCTGCCATTGCGTACCCACTTGCCTGAGTGTCAACAATGGCTTTCCGCCCAAGAGCTACATGGCTAAAGCATGAATTGGAATGAAGCAATTTAGAAAGCTGTGGCTTATGTTGATTGTGGTTTGACGTGACGTCTGAATTGACTGTGGGCTATTGCTGCTCTGTCACTGAGACTGGAATGAATTTATTAGTCTGAGTTCTTTTAAGATCCATTTTATATCAAGAGATCATGAAGTTTGTATAGGGGGGGCCAATACTGTATAGTCCATGTAGGCTGTGTTGCCCCCTTAGCAGCAGCAGCAGAAGAAGAAAGTATGAAGTTATATCTACTAGTTGTCCCAGTTTGCAGGGACCTCTGCCAGTGCAACAGGACTGCCCCCCCCCCAATGCTCGGGGTGGTTGAAGCCTCATAACAGATCTGAGAGGGCACAGGAAATTCTGTTCTGGGTACAAGCCATGGATTCTGCTTTTGTGTTTAACCTATACTTGGTTGCATGGCAAGTTCCCGCCCCCCACCAGGATAAATAAAGACACGAGACACCATAATATAAGGTTAATTGGGCGAATTAGGCCACAACTTTATTGAATTCAGGAATGAGAGGCATTGGCTTAGGCATTGGTCCTAATGACTATCCGGCTTTGTTCTTGTCCTGTTTTAACAAGTACTGTATTTTAGTTGTTTTTAAGGGCATGTTTGTTAATCACCTTGGGATATATATGTGGAAGGCAATTCACACATGAATGAATAATAATACATGAAATGTGAGTTACTTTGGATAACTTGCCCCACCCACTTCCTGTACCGCCCCCAGTGAAACAAGAATGAAAAACATGTTTGTTGTAGGCTTAGGTTCTTAATTTGCTTTTCTTGCTTTCCCTTATTCCCCATTCAGTTATTTCCTGCTTTATCCCAGTGTGTGTCATTGCCATGCATAGCTTATATAAATACCTTTTTGTCTGTACTTGTAAAAGCAAATCTGAGCAGTGATTTTTTGCTGCTCCATGAGTTAATGTTTTTCACTTCATTTATAACCTGTGGACCTTTCCATCTTGCTGCGATGACTTCAGAAGAGCAGTTTGACACTTTCATAGTTCTGTAGTGGCCTAGCTTGCTTTTTAAATTACTCCGTGTCCAACAGAATTTACCTTCTGTCTCTTCAAATACAGTGAAAGGAAAACTTCCTCCAGAATTGTGTTTTGTTTTCAACATTTCTACCTTGACGAATTTAAGGAACTGCTCAGTATTGCAGCTGATTTTTGGTGGGAATGTTGGAGTTGAGCGCTCAGTTTACATGGGGCATGCCAGTTAGACATTGCTCCAGAATGTTTCTGATACTCTCTGCAGCTTTACACTGTATCTGAGAATTAGAAATAAAGGACAAGGTGATTTTCAGATAGGGGCAGCCAAGGTTCTCCTGATCTTTTCACTGAAAAATACCCAATAGCTTCTAGGGAACACGGGACACGGTTTGAAAATCACTGCTCTGTGGTAGATTTAACTTCCTTTTAAAAATTCAGGAGGGGGCACACACTTGCAGTCAGCCAAGGAAAACTTTTCAAATAAAGATGCAAAACAAAAAATGTGGATGTCACTGCACATGTATCCTTATTTTCTATTCTTTGGCATGTTTTTACCATTGTATTTTTTTTAAAAAAAATGCTTTTGCAATCCAGTGCCAACTCTTTCTAAACAATTCAACAATAGTAAGTTGCTTCTGGGGTGGCAGCTGGTTTGAGAATAGCGCATCCCCTTTAAACTGCTGAGAATCATTTTTGACCTTCCCATTAAGGGTATATATCTGAACAGTAGGACTGTTTGCATGAGGGTTAGTTTCATATGATTAAATTGGTAGTTCTGAAAAGCAAGAAGAGTACTTTGCCATATTGGAAGCACGGTGCAATGTCAGGGACACAATCCCACTTCTTGAGCTAGCACCAGGAACCAAGTGACCAGGTTTTCTGCTAAGGCCAGCTATAATCGGTGAATCCCTGAGAAAGGCCAGTCTAACGTGACTGCTGGCCATAGTTTTTTGTAATAAAACATGTTTTAACTTTTTAAAAAAATGCTGCCCTGTTAATTGATCAATCCACAGATCGCTGCAGCCCTTCTGAGTAATCAGGTTATTTTCTTAGTTTTCTGTTATATGCCAGCACTTCGGTTTTATTGTTTGGCTTCCTCTTTTATGGTGGATTACTAAGTCAGTCTGCAGGTTGACACTTGATTTGCAACCTGAGAGCTGTAAGTGAATTCAAGGCTGATGGGAAGCTGGCACAAATGGATGTGTTTTCGTGTCTTCTGCATGTATGTTTTTCATCTCCTATTGGAGTTAAAAGTGATATTCTCCTGCCATTGTGGATGAGATCGCTTCTCAGCCATTGGAAAGTGAACTAAATGGCAGAGATAATAAATATTGAATAACACGGCTGAAACTTCCTGCTGTTGAGGTGTGAACAAAATTAGTATTATTTTTTAAAAACAGTGTTTTCAGAGATTTGTGACAAGTTCTAGGTGCTAACCATGATCTCTGTGCTGCCTCACTAATATCTATGACAAGCGCTTGTGTATTCAGTGTTGGTGTGGTATATTAAATAAGGAGCATGCAAGTTGCATGTAAATGGCCGAAACCGTTCTCTAAGCCCCAATAGCCACTTTTGGACGAAGGAAGTGGGAGGGAAAGGGTTCTTGCCATTTACCTGGCAGTTGGTTCTCCACCTTTACCAAGGCTCCAACAGAACTTTTTGAATGTTGTGAAGGGAGGAGACTTGGGATGATTTGGAGCAGAGAAAGGACAAGTAAGAGCAGGTTTAAGTCCCTCTTGCTTCCCCTGATTCTCTACTCCAAATCCTCACCTCCCAAAGCAGCTCTTAAAAAAAAAAAGAGGCCTAAGTTAAATATGCTTGAAAGGAACAAGTATTTAGCCCCAAAGAACAAGAATGAGCAAATCTCTGAACCCTGATCTCTGGAGCCATTATTTTCTCAGCACCACCTGCAATGTACAGATAAGGATACTGACCATCCTTACTATGGGGTAGTGAAATATATTCCCAAATACAGGTGTCTCTCCGCTTACAGACTTAAACTCACTGTACTATGTCGTTCACTGGACTTATATAGTGGTGAACTCCTAACTGATGCTTAACTTTCAAAGCGTTTTTTAAAGGCCATGCTCAGTCCGTTGGGTCTAGTTTAAGGCTTTGCCCCTTCATCCTTGTTTACAATTTCAGGTGTTTGATGCTGGAGAGTATTTTGGGATAATGCAAGTGGAGGAGGTGGAAGAGGAAGATGACGGAGATGAAGAACTTGAGGGAGAACTGAAAAGGAATTCAAATCCTGGAAATGAACTCTGCTACAAAGTGATAGTGACAAACGAAATGGGACTTCAGGCGGCAAATTCTAACAGGTGAGTCATTATTCTGAAGCCGACCTGAATGTTGTGTTTGCAGGGTGCCCTTATGCTCATGAGCTTTACAAAGTATGAGAAGATAGGTCCCTGCCCTGAAGGGCTTACAATATATGCCAGGCATAGGCAAACTCAACCCTCCAGATGTTTTGGGACTACAACTCCCATCATCCCTGACCACTGGTCCTGCTAGCTAGGGAACGTGAGAGTTGTAGGCCAAAAACATCTGGAGGGCCGAGTTTGCCTATGCCTGATATATGCAATCATTGGAGCAACACAAGCAAAACAGCAGAGCAAGAAGAGGCAACAGAAGGCGCACAGGTAGATCATGCAGTTATTTTTGTTAGGTGTGCTTGGAGTTAGTTACAATATGGGGGATCCTGGGATGGTTCTGAAGGATCTACGGAGAAGGTCGGTTTTGAGGAGAGATTTGATGGAAGAAAAAGAGGTGCCTTCGGGTATTCTGGAAGGCAGTTCCAAGCATATGTAGCAGGAAGGGAGAAAGGAGAGAGGTTATTTTTGGGAAGCCAAAGCACACAGATAAGGCTGTATTGGAATACAAGAGGAATGGCAAGGCCATGGAGGGTTTTGAAGGTAAATATAAGACGCCTGTCAGGATCCGGCAGCAGACAGGAGAGTTATGGATGAATGTTTTATGGCCAAAGCAGCAAGAGAGATGAATGGTTTTGGCAGGAGAGCACTGATGGCATCAAAGATGGCAAGGTGGAATGGGAGAGGGGGGAGGTGGCAGTAGTTGCAGTAAGAGGTGACCATGGCGTCAGCAGTTTTAATTTGGACTGTTATTAGGGCAGAGTTTTAGAATGTCTTGTCTATAGTCCTCATCATGAACTGCCATCATGTGTACCTGTTTTCTGTGTTTTGCTCTTAACCTGGCCTGTCTTGCCTTCAAAGCATTTTTCTCATTGACCATGCCTGGACATACCGCGTTGAACATGCCCGCCAGCAGCTTCTGCAGGTCCCTGGTCTGCTTCACAGAATGGCCAACCTGATGGGAATAGACTTCCATGGAGAAGTGCCGGATGAGAGAGCTGTCACTCAGGTCTTGGAGGAAATGTGGAAATACAACCAGACCTATCAGCTGTCACATGGGGTATGGCCGTAGTAGGAAAGCCGAAACTCACACTGGGGTCTAGCTATAAAGAGATTGTGAAGAACAAGCTTTTAAAAGCATTTCCCAGGTGCAAATCAATGATACTTGACATCACAGGCACAGATTTAGCACTTTCTGCTTCTGCTTAATTTGTTGAAATGGAGAACAGGTTGGGTATCATCTGCTTATTAAAGACACCCCACCCCAAACCTCTGAACAACCTGACTCAGCCTTTCATGTAGATATAAATAACATGGGGCGACACCAGAGCCTGTGAGACTCCATAGCGTAACTGCCAAGGAGTCGAGCAGCAGTCCTGCAGAAACACCCCCCCAAAGTCAGATGTTACAGTCATTTTTATAACACATGACTGAGTTTGTTCTTCTTGTGCAGACTGCAGAGGAGAAGGTCCCTGTGTGGTACATTATGGATGAATTTGGATCCCGAATCCAGCATTCAGATGAGCCCACTTTTGCAACAGCCCCCTTATTTTACATGCGGCAACAAATTGCTTATACAGTTCTCTGGCCCTTAAGGGACCTTGAGACCGGAGGTAAGTGTATCTGTGCACTAGGTGTGCTATCTGGGTAAGTCAGTGTTCTCTTTGCCTAGAAGACTTCCGTGCAAGACGCTTCTGCACTGTTGTTTTTTAAGAGCAGAGGGTGATGAAAAGGATCCGGCGACTGTGCCGCGTCCTGAGCTTCCCCATGGACCACTTATCGGTGCAGCTACCCAACTCTCAGTTTCGTAACATTACCATGACTTCAGGTGACCCAACTTCAAAGGAACTTCAAGCTGGGTTACGGAAGAAGATCCCTGCCAAAAATGGGACTCGTAGGCTCCCTTTTGGAAGGGAGCTGCTGCTTTTCTTGGGGAGCTGCTGATTGGGAATTCCCTAGTGCAGTTGATACCAGCAGAGTTTCCTATCAGTATTGATCAGTTGATGATTTCAGCAGGTGGCCATGGCTTGGGGAAAGCAGTCTTGCAAGCCAAATCAAGCCTACATTGGCCCAGTGACTGTTTCAGAGGACGGGTGAATTAGTAGTCGAGGCTGTGTTGTGATTTTTTGTTTGTTTTAAATGTATGGAAATTTTCTGCAATTTTTATTAATCTCCGTTTATGCATAGCTATTGCATATTCATATTGACGACGCTGAGTTGATAACAAGTGTACAAAAAATACCTACAACTTTTCATTTTCTTACAGAGGAAGTGACCCGTGACTTTGCCTATGGGGAAACTGATCGCTTAATCAGGAGGTGTCGGCTGTTGCCATGGCTACCCAATGATGTTTTGGAGATCAACTCTTTTACTGCAGAGCCATCAGATGATCACTACCGGGTACAATTTTTTATCTTTAACCGGATTGGTTTGTTACAGAGAACTACTGTAACTTGCTATCGGTATCAACTATTTCTGCACTTATCTGTTATACACATAGGCTCCAATACTACTCACCAGAAGTAAAATTAAAATATTGGGGACTAAAGCCGATCTCCTGACCATAGTTATATCAGCCATGAAGGGGGGAGCAGGAAGAAACTTAAACACGTAGCAGAGATTCAGAAAAATAGACCAGAGGCAATTGTACTTCATCCATCAGAGCTTTTACTTGCTACTGAAGCCAAATAAGCATAATGGTCACAAATCCAGAATATAAGAAATCCAGTTGCAGCACTTACAATAAAACTTACAAACTTATAATAAGACTAAACCTTAACACTATAGCATACAAAAAACAGAACACAAGAACAAAGAGAGATAAAGAGAGAGAGAGACCCAGACTCCTCCTGGCCTGACTATTATAGTCAGCACGACCTTGACAGAAAGGATAACAAAGCCAGCTTAAACCAGCTGTACTCAGCTTCCCAGCAGAAATAACCCAAACAGAAACCTCCTTCCTGTTTCTTTCACATAGAAAGAAAACTTTCTTTCACAAAGAGAAGAAACCTTCTATATAACCCTCTTGAACTAATCAGAACAGGAAAGGTCTCTACACATCAGATCAATACTTTCTGTACTAAGAAATGCAAACTGACAAGTTAAGAGGTGGGGGGCTCACACGTCCCCTTCTTCACGGACTTATATGACGTAGCATTATGCAGACGTGCGGTTTGTTTGCATCTGTTCTTAAATTTGTTTTAGATATTTTATTGCCCTGTGTTGTTTTTAGATCCCTTTTAATACTTCGAATGTGTTTTTATTTTATTTTTAGTGTGTGTGTTTTTAAGTACAGAGGTGTTTGCTGCCTTGTCTCTTTTAAAAGGAAAGGCGGGTGGTAAATTTAATAAAGGAATAATAAATAAATTGCATCTCCATTGGTGCTAATCCAGTTGTGTACGTTGTTGCGCCATACTCAGTGCAAACTACAGAAGGGAGAGGATTTGCAGAACACTCACTCTCCCAACCATTGTTCGGAGACCGCTAGCATTATAGGTGTAACAGCTTTATAGGTTCAGAAAAACGCTTGGGGGGGAATAGCTGCTGGGATGATATACTTCAGACAGCTGGTGTAGGGTTGCATTTGTGTGTTGACTCCACACACAACGTCCTCGGTGCTCATTGAAAACCAGCGCAGGTCTGAGATAATGTCTGGTTTAGTATTCATTCTTTATTCTGCTAGTTATCCATGTGCAGGGAGACATTTACATGAGAAAGCATTCAAATGTGTGGTTTCCCTACTTGGACCAATCCCAGAAGGGTTCTGAAGTTGTTATTGACTAATTGTTATTTAATACTCAGCATTTAAATCACAAAATGCTGACGTCCTTTCTCCCTAGGACTGGGGTGAGGCACCTGTGGCCCCCCAGAGTGGTTGGGGTCCAGCTTCCATCAGCCACAAACAAGAGTCGGGGATGACAGATGTTCAGCAACATTTGGAGGGCTGCAGGTTCACCACCCCAGTATTCCTGCCATAGAGGGTGCCTAGATTTATTATAATAAATCAAGCTGTCCAACCATCTTGTCCTCTGTCGTCCCCTTCTCCTTGTGCCCTCCATCTTTCCCAACATCAGGGTCTTTTCCAGGGAGTCTTCTCTTCTCATGAGGTGGCCAAAGCATTGCAGCCTCAGCTTCAGGATCTGTCCTTCCAGTGAGCACTCAGAGCTGATTTCCTTCAGAATGGAGAGGTTTGATCTTCTTGCAGTCCATGGGACTCTCGAGTGTCTCCTCCAGCACCAAACTGCTAAATAATCCAAGCAAAATTTGTCTGACGGGTTTTTATACAGCTTGATAGAGTTGGAAGAGGGTGAATTGAGTGAGAGCAGAACTAGATGACCAAGGAATTTTACTGAGGTGTTATGTCAAAATTGATCTTTAATTGGGTTTTCTGACTTCTGCGCTTTGCTGCATTTCAGTAGGACTTACCTTCTGAGTCAACGCATATATGTGAGAATCAGCCTGCAAATTGTCCTCACCACAATTGAAACTGTTGTGTCTTCTACAGTATAAATTATCTTCATAACACTGGTGGTGTTTTCTGTTTTAGGCCATCTTAAGTGAGAACAAGGAGACACTTCCTATTCCAATAAAGCTTCCTGTTTATGACAAAAACAAAATCTTCAAGTACGTATTTCCAAATGGTGTGTTTTGCAACAAACGTATGACTTCTGTGAGTGGTTTTTCAGCAGTGGAGAGTTAGCTCCATTTATTGTATACTGTGACATTTAGCCCAGGATTCTGCTGCTTATATAGGAGAAGTTCAATGTGATGCAGAAAAGAGAGGAATAATGTTGCTTTCAAATAATTGTAGTGGATGAGTTTGTGTAAAATTGTAGAGATTATAGGTTGTTAATGTGAATCTTCATGTCCAACCCTGGGGAGAATAATAACAAGAAGGTAATGCATTTTAAAGAGAGGCTATATCAGTAAGGAATACTGTACTAGCAAGAGAACCATTTTAATTCTTGCAGTAAAAACAAGGGAGAAGATGAGTCATTGCAGAGAAAGGAAAACATTACTAAGCCTGCAAAGTTCGGTGTGTTTGTTCTGCAGGAGGGTTGCCAATGTTTTGCTTCCTAGTTAACTGAAAAAACAGCAACAGTGAGAGAGCAGGTTTTTTGAATACACAACTATGGGTGTTTGCTTCTAAGTAGAAATATAGTATGTTTGGATAGTGGCCTAGCAAGCCGCTGTTGTAGCATGCCAGAATGTCTTTTTCCTTCACTCTGTTTGGAAATCTGTATTCCCTATTCACAGCTGTTAAGTGGTATGTGCTAGATTGAGTTAATGCAAATCCATCTCTCTTTTCTCCATCACACAGGCATTCTTGTACATTTTGAGGAAAAAAGTGTGTTTGCCTATATGCATGTGTGTTTTTAAAAGAGTACAGGTTTTTAGGTTTTAATGGAAAGATTTTTATAGAGGCATGACTGTATTCTTCTAAATAGACTAGAGACCTATTTGCTCATTGCACTAAGTCATAATTTATTTTGAACAATGGCATGTTATGTTATGTTATGTTATGTTATGTTATGTTATGTTATGTTATGTTATGTTATTTATATACTGCCCTTCATCAAAGGATCCCTGGCGCTTCACAGAATAAAATGCAAGATAAAACACAAGTAAATAATTAAACCAAAACAACAAAAACAACCCCCTCCCACAGGTACATTTGTGTACATGCTTCCCAGGCCCTCGGGCAGCTTCCCCCGCCCCCATGGTTTGTCATATTGTCCAAAGTTAAGTTTGTTTGTTTGTAACAAACCCCAAGAGGGGAAACAGAAATAGGCCATGGTTTCTTATCGTGCTATAAGGAACACTTGGGGGACAACACATTCATGATGAAGTCATGTTTAAAACAAATTAAATCTAGTGAACTTTCCTTGTTTTGATGATGTGATATTGTGAGCAATGTGATCTCATGTTAAATTTCCAGTAACATATTTCTGCTACACGATGAAGGTGGTACTTATATCTTACTGGGGCCTCAGCGATTCCAAACTCAGCGATTCCAAAAGTGACTTTTAGGTTTATTTAAATAAGCAGCTACCTTTTGGATAATAATTTTTTTGAACGGTATTATCTAGGTACAACTGGCAAGTGTTGTTGCTTTCATATTATCCCAGCACATATTATGCCCCAACTTTTAAAAATTGGTTTAACATCTTGCCTAATAAAGAGTTCCGGGGAACACAAAAGTTTGCTCGCTCTTTTGTGACATTTTGGTTAGTCTCTACCCCGTACTGTGGGTTTTGCATCCAGGTAGGGTAATGGTGAATTTTGAAATTGTGTTTGTGTGTGTGTGTATGTATGGATACTGGTGATTTTTTATTGCTGTTTTAAATTGATAGTGTTGTGCATTTGATTCTCATAATGATAAAGGTTGGCATATAGCAGTGTCAATAAATATGTTTCTATAATTGTCTAGAAAAGACAGGAATGTGTGGCTTGGGTTGCAGGATGTGTGGGGGCTGAAAAGTCTCACAAGTGTGGCCCTTTCCCTAGTGCCAATGCAATACTTCTCAGGAACTTCAACAACGCTATTTATTAGAGTCTCCATATGCCTCCCTCCTGAGAGCTTCTTTCATATATTTTCTTCCTCCCCTCCCCCCTTTTTTTTAAAACCAGAGTTTACACAGACCTCCAACAGGTCCTTCAGAATCTGACTCACCCCCGTTTTGAATTTACGGACTCTGAGCAAGAAGCTGACATTCTCTACAACTTCTCTCACTTCAAAGATTTCAGGTTACACAGCTATTTCCCTGCAAGTAACAATTTTTCTTACCTGTTCAATATGCGTATATTCGGCTGTGCAGCTCTCTGTTTTTAAATGCATCCCTTGTCTTGTAGGAAACTGAGTGAGGAAAGGCCTCACGTGATGCTGAATCAGTTTCCTTGCGAAAACCTCTTGACCGTGAAGGATTGTCTGGCATCCATCTCAAGGCGCATTGGGGGCTCAGAGGGGCCAAAATGGCTGCCCCGCACCTTTAATCTCCATACAGAATTACCACAGTTCATCAGTTACTTTAAGCAGCGCGAAAGGAGGTGAGTCCAGCTTGCTTCTTGCACAGAAATAACAATTTGCATCTGTAGTCAGTATCCCTAATTTTATGTGCCAAGATAAAGTGCAATAGTGGCTGAAATAGTGGAAACTATAGTGGAATCCCAAGGGTGGCGCTGTGGGTTAGACCACAGAGCCTAGGGCTTGCCAATCAGAAGGTCGGCGGTTCAGATCCCTGAGATGGGGTGAGCTCCCGTTGTTTGGTCCCAGCTCCTGCCAACCTAGCAGTTCGAAAGCACAAAGTGCAAGTAGATAAATAGGTACTGCTCTGGCAGGTGTCCTGGCAGGTGGATAGATCACATTCATCCAGTGCTTTACCAACTGCACTGGCTCCCAGTGGAGTATAGGGTCAGGTTTAAGGTGCTGATTTTGACCTTTAAAGCCCTATGAGGCCTAGGACCCACGTACCTACGGGACCGCCTCTCTTGGTATGCCCCACGGAGGGCCTTAAGGTCCACAAATAACAACACTTTGGAGGTCCCGAGCTTCAAGGAGGTTAGATTGGTTTCAACTAGGGCCAGGGCCTTTTCAGCACTGGCCCCGACATGGTGGAACGCTCCGTCACAAGAGACTAGGGCCCTGTGGGACTTGACATCTTTCCGCAGGGCCTGCAAGACAGAGCTATTCCGCCTGGTCTTTGGTTTGGACTCAGTCCGACCCTTATGTTTCCCTCCCCTTAGGGTCTTGATTTATCAACTATTTTAAAATGAGGTTGCACTTTAAATTGCATTTTAACCTGTATTTTTTAAAAAATAAATTCCTATTATGTTTTTACTGTGATTTTATTGGTGTTAGCTGCCCTGAGCTCTGGCTGGGGAGGGCGGGGTATAAATAAAATTTATTATTATTATTAGTAGTAGTAACCAGCATTTCCGTGCGCTGCTCTGGTTCGCCAGAAGCAGCTTAGTCATGCTGGCCACATGACCAGTACCAGCTGGCTCCCTCGGCCACTAGAGTGAGATGAGCGCCGCAACCCCAGAGTTGGTCACGACTGGACCTAATGGTCAGGGGTCCCTTTACCTTTATAGTGGAATTCCACCCTCTTTGTCTGCTCTGGCTCTCTGGGTCACCCCTGTGGGAATCACGTAACTGGGGGTGAGGGAGAAGTAAGAGGTGGAATGAACCCCCCTCCACCCATTGCTTTCCTCTGGCCTCATCTGTTGCTGGCATGCAGATCCATCCTCAAAGTAATGTGGCACCAGAAAGGGAAAAGTGACCTTCCCTTCATACTCCTGAACGAAAGCTTTTAGTACTTAGTTACTTGAGAGGGCCAGTTTTAATTAGGGAGAACAACTTTTAATTGCTGGCTCTAAGAGTAGAGGAGTGTCCTGTAATGGAAAGGTGGCTGCCTTTTCCTAACCATGAGTGGTAGCTTTTATGTTTGCATTGTGATTAATACTTCTATGGTATCTCTAAAAACAAAACAAAAAACCCTAAGCTGAGAAACACATAAATTTTGGCAATGTGTAGATGTATCTCAGTTCAGCTTGTTTGTTAAAAGGGTGGTGGCTGAAAACTTCTAATTGATTTGATCAGTTTAGTTTTTATAGTTACTTACTTTAATGGCCTCACATTCTCCATATGATGTATAGTAAAAAGCAAGAGGAGTCGGTGGCGCTGTGGTCTAGATCACTGAGCCTCTTGGCTTGCCGATCAGAAGGTTGGCAGTTTGAATCCACGCAACAGGGTGAGCTCCCGTTGCTCTGTCTCAGCTTCTGCCGACCTAGCAGTTCAAAAGCAAACCAGTGTGAGTAGGTAGTGCTGTGGTGGGAAGGTAAACGGCGTTTCTGTGTGCTCTGGCACTCGTCATGGTCCTCCGTGCACCAGAAGTGGTTTAGTCATGCTGACCACATGACCCAGAAAGCTGTCTGTGGACCAACAGTAAGAAGTTGAACAGCACTGTTATTTTATTTATTTCTGTGCTCAAATTCATTCACCTAACACAGGGAGAATTAAATCAGATGATAGTCTCAGTTTAAACCAATATAATATAATCATTGGGTGTAAAGAGGGCTGCCTAACTTGTGGTCCACACAGCCCACCTGCTATGCCTGTTGCATAGCTTGATGAACCCATTTCTGTTGGGCATCTTTCATCCATTTGTGCTTTGTGCCTCTTCCGTTGGGCATCTCTTGATCAAAGAGGAAATGAGGAGGACTAAGCAGAACATGTATTTGTCTTGGTGAATCACAAGTTGTGCAGCCCAGAGTAGAGTATTCTTGCCTGAGAATGTTTGCATTCAAACACGCAATGGACAAACGCCTGCTCTTTCCTTCCTTCCTTGGGCCCACTGTAGGGAAGAGGACAACCACTGGATATGCAAACCGTGGAATTTGGCCAGGAGCCTGGACACCCACATCACAAAGAGTCTTAACAACATCATCAGGCAGAGAGAGAGCATCCCTAAGGTCAGAGCAAAATGGGTCTTTGTAGCATAGCTTCTTATTCCCTGAAGCATCTCACTGTCGTTTTCCTTTTACATTTAAAAAGGTTCTCGATGTCTTTACTGTGACACAATCTTCGTTGTTCATGTTAAACTTGCATACAGTGGTGCCTCGCAAGACGAAAAGAATCCATTCTGTGATTCTCTTCGTCTAGCGGTTTTTTCGTCTTGCGAAGCAAGCCCATTGACGGATTAGCGGATTAGCACTTTTAGCGGCTTATTTGCTGGTCGGATCAGCTGATAAGCGGCTTAGCGGCTTAGAAAAAGGGGGGGAAAGGGGAAAAAACCAGCAGGAACTCGCAAGACATTGTCGTCTTGCAAAGCAAGCCCATAGGAAATTCGTTTTGCGAAGCACCTCCAAAACGGAAAACTCTTTCGTCTAGCGAGTTTCCGTCTTGCGAGGCATTCATCTTGCGGGGCACCACTGTACAATGTTTAGCAATGTTTAGCAGTGGTCATTGCATTACAACATTTGAAGTGTTTTTCCAGTGGCTTCTTTCAGCCCATATGTCTGTACATTTTTGACGGTAATAAACATTGGGTAATTGCCACTTTATGCCTTAGCTACCACACTGTTTGCTGAGAAGTAAGATACCACCTAGGTATAAACATCAAGAAGTGTTTTGCTCCTTCTTCCTAGACTGGTTATTCAGTTTACAGCATTAAATTTTTAATGCACACCTTTTTCAACTCAAGTATCTACGTACCCTTTTTGCAGCCCAAGGCAACCAGGTAATCTTACATCAAATGGTTTTCATAATTTCTGGTGATACTTGGTGATATATTCGGTTTGTTCCTTAGAATCATAAGTTCTTTTTAAGTGCAGTGCAAAAAATCACTTTTGAGTCAAAACTGCATGAAATTCTAGCATAGAATCATAGAATTGTAGAGTTGGAAGGCCCCCCCCCCCCCCGGACCATACAATCCCACCTCCTGGAAGGCAGGAATCGCAAGAATCCATGGCCGATGGTCATCCAACTTCTGCTTGAAAAACTCCAAGGAAGGAGAGTCTCCCACCTCCTGAGGGAGACTGTTCCACTGTTGAGCAGCTCTTGCTGTCAGAAAGTTCTTCCTGATCTTCAGTCAGAATCTCCTTTCTTGTAACTTGAAGCCATTGGTTCGATTCCTACCCTCCGGAGCAGGAGAATACAAGTTTTCTCCATCTTCCATTTGACAGCCCTTTGGATATTTGAAGATGGCTATGATATCTCATCTCAGTCTCCTCTCTTCTAGGCTAAACATACCCATTTCCCTCAACTGTTCCTCATAAGGCTTGGTTTCCAGATGCTTTGCTTGCTTAAAGGAAAACAAAACTGAAAAAAGGAGAGCACATTCTTTTTTTATTTATAAGCCTGAAAAGAGACAGGTCTACATTTGGCAGGTTCATTGTGAGGTGGGGAGATTGCGTACTCTCACTGTTGTGTGTGCAGCACCTTCACTTTGCTTTTAGTGGTTGATCTCACAATTATTCTCAATCGTGTTGCGGTTTTTTACACAAGTTGTAACTGTAAGCTGCTTTGAGGGCCCAACATTGGCCAGAAGGAGAGGTACAAATATTTGAAGCACAAAGTTGAAATTGTCTGACCTGGGGTTTCTTATTCTTCTGTCTTCAGGTGGTATCCAAGTACATTGAGAACCCAGTGTTGTTCTTTCTTGAAGATGTGGGATTAGTTAAATTTGACATCCGTTACATTGTGTTGTTGCGATCAGTTAAGCCACTCCGACTGTATGCTTATGATGTGTTTTGGCTACGGTTCTCAAATAGGTAAGAAGGCAGCTTCTACCACACATTGAGAAGGGTTGGACTTGTGGCATTGCTGAATTTTATGAAGAACGAATGTTGTATTTCATCCATTTTTCCTTTTCAGAGCGTTTTCACTTGATGACTTGGATGATTATGAGAAGCATTTTACAGTCATGAACTATGCTTCTGGAGTCTCGTTAAAACAGGTGAGTAAATTATACAGGAAAAGGAGAGCTTGGTGGACCAGATGGTGTGATGGGTTGAAATGTGGCCCACCAGCCCCTGACTCCCTTTAGCCCAGTGGCTACATGGTTGTTTGACACCCTGGGCTTCTTGGGGAATTAAGGGTGGGATAGAATTGTAATAAACAACAAATTACAGTCGTACCTTGGATCCAGAACGCCTTGGTACTCGTCCGTTTTGGCTCCTGAACACTGTAACCCCGGAAGTGAGTGTTCCAGTTTGCGAATGTTCTTCGGAAGCTGAACATCTGATGCAGCTTCCGATTCCGTGCAGGAAGCGCCTGCAGCCAATCGGAAGCTGCACCTTGGTTGTCAAACGTTTTCGGAAGTCGAATGGACTTCCGGAACGGATTCCGGTCAACAACCAAAGTATGACTGTAATGATAAATTTGAAGCCACCTTCTGCAACAACCCTACCAAAGCTAACTAAACACATATGAATTTTTTGTGGGGCGGGGGCACCTGGAAACTCCCATAGGCTGCCTGGAGCAAATGCAGGATTATAAATGCAATACCCGGCCACTGCAGCTGCACCCATGAGGCAGTGGCGAGGGCTCAGGTGAAGCCGTGGTGAGGCCGGTAGTGGCACAATGACAGGGCGGATCTGGCACCTGAGGCAAATCACTTCGCCCTGCTTCATGCAAGCACCAGCCTTGCTTTTCACCTATTTAACGGAGCCTTATGTGAGCCTCCATATTTCCAGGGAAGGGATTTCCAAATCCCACCAGCCCCAGTTGACAAGAGTGATGGGCGTTGCACCTATATTGTTGGAGTGCAGGTTCCCCATCTCTGGAGTTCACCCTCCGCCTTCTGAGGCTGACAGTTTCCCTTGGAGACTTAAGTTTTATGGGCTCTTACGACAAGAGTATTCAGAATGGGGTGTGGAAGAGAAAGCAGCCTTCAAATATGGGACGTAAAATTGCAAGAACTGGATCCTAACTTGTAGAGGGGTTGTAAGGAGGACAGAGGTGAAAATTGGTAAAGTTTCGTGATCATGCTTAAAAGAATACCTTGCTAACCAAATGGTCTCTTCTTTTTCAGATCCACTACGATGAATTTATCCCTCTCTTTGAGAAACAGTATCCTGAGCATTCTTGGAAATCTGTGCAAGTAAGGCACCTGTGATTCAGTAATTTAATTTTTTTTCTCTCAGTGGTAAAAAATTACCAGAGCTTCATTTTTCTGCCATAGATTGCTTTATTATCATGATTATGTCTCTCACACATAGGTCATTACTCCATAAAATGGGCCACAGGTGGTTCTAATTATACGTACTGAGATTATTTCCCCCCTGTGGCTTCAGTAGTGGTTCAAGATTTCACATGGTTGCATCCTGTGTCTAGTGCTAATTTGGCAGGAATAGTCATCAGTAAGGTCGCTTAGACTCCATCACTGCCTCCCTTTCAAATGCTTCTGTTATTATTTGACAAGTGTTTGAGTTGAGCAAAAGGAAGGAGTCTCAATTTAGTCCGAGAGCCGAATGCTTTGTGTGAAACGGGTCTGGGTTTCATTCCCCGCCATCTCCAGTCAAATTACCTCGGGAAATAATGTTAAAGTTTGTTGCTCTTACACCTGCATTTATTGTAAATGTGACTTTTTGTTGTTGCCAGGACGATATTTTCAAGGCATTTGCTGAACTGTTCCAAGCTGCTTGTGCAAAGCCTGCACCACTTGGCATCTGTGATTATCCATCCTCACGAGCCGTTTATGCCATTGACCTGATGCTTAAGTGGGATACATCCAGCAACGGTAATTTCTCCTTCTGTCTTGTCCTTTTTGTATTGCATACAGTGGTACCTCGGGTTACATACGCTTCAGGTTACAGACTCCGCTAACCCA
The DNA here is from genome assembly GCF_965112155.1 of Podarcis liolepis. Taxonomy (NCBI): domain Eukaryota; kingdom Metazoa; phylum Chordata; class Lepidosauria; order Squamata; family Lacertidae; genus Podarcis; species Podarcis liolepis. The sequence goes on from NC_139556.1 coordinate 5,006,683, forward strand.
GAAATATTACCTCGGGTTAAGAACTTTGCTTTAGGATGTGAACAGAAATCGTGCTCTGGTGGCAGTAGGAGGCCCCATTAGCTAAAGTGGTGCTTCAGGTTAAGAACAGTTTCAGGTTAAGAACGGACCTCCGGAATGAATTAAGTACTTAACCCGAGGTACCACTGTATTTTTAGGGCTCTTCAGAAATTTGGGAAACCAGAAAAGAGATTTAATTGCTTTTATTAGTGGCCATTATAGCTTTGGTGTAGCTAAAGAGCAGAACCTTTTCCAGCACTTCCTGGGATTGCCTTTAAAGGGGTCACTTTTTGGACAAAGGCCTTTTCACCCATAAATGGAAAGATACTGCTGTGTTTCAGAGCAGCGAGTCTTCAAACGTTGTGTGTAAAGGGGTTCATACTGAAAAAGTTCTTCACTGCCAGCTGAAAGGGTCTCCTGGAGTGCAAGTGAATAAATTGGGATGTGCAGCAGGTGGGAAGCTTTCCTTTTCTGCCTGGCCCTCCTCTCTGGGCAACCACCCACCATCCCTGCCCCCTGGAGAAGTTCCCATCTCTCGGTGCCCTTGGGCCACCGCCTCCTCTTCCTCCAGCAGGAGGGCTCCTCATAATGGTCCTCTGAGAGCTGTCCAAGGTGCTACGCAAGTGCTAAGGGTAAGAGGAGAAGGTATGTTCCATGTTGGGGAAGCCTCTTTGTGTTTAACATGCGTATCTCAGTAAAACTACTGAGTTATCTCTGTCTGTCTTCCAGGCAAACGGTTTATGCAGCCTCAGATTCTGGAGGTGAATTTTAACCCTGACTGCGAGAGAGCCTGCAGGTATCACCCGACTTTCTTCAACGATGTCTTCAGCACCCTCTTCCTGGACGAAGCCAAGGATTGCCATGTGACTGCCATTGTCTAGGGCTTGTCTTGGCTATTTTGCGCTTCACAGTGAGATGCTTATAATTTCAGTTCTATGAGCTGCTTATGCAAGAATCTTTCCTGTACTAGCAATCAAGACAGAAATCTACTCAATCAGGTGGAACATGCATATAATGTGCTTGTAAGCAGTTGTCTGGGTTGCCTTAAAAAAAAACTTTTTTACTTTCTTGCCTGTCTGTTACTTTATCGCTAGTTCACTTTCACAAAGTGTATGTTTTTATTGCATTCTGATGCTCACAGAAGTGCAGTATCAACTTATTTTTATTTTTTCTCAGTAGTTGGTATATTTTGTTGGTTACAAAGAAGTATCCGTACGCTTTTCCCTATGTCCTTTGTGTTTTTATAACTTGCTGCAGATTTACTGAGGCCATTGTTTTTCTTAAGACCATTGTGCTCCCGCATCTTAAAAGGCTTTGTTTTACAAATGAATATGAAGCAAATTATTTGAAAGCCATAGCTGGCTCCTATGCCTGCAGAATTTCAATAAACTATGTCCCCACAAATACCAGAAACTGCCTTTGATATAACACAAGAGCATCTGTAATTTTTGTGTCTTGGTGTATCAGGTCTTCACGTTGAGAAGTCACTTCAGCTTCCTTGTTTTGCAACATAAACCTTGCTTGCTTCCAATACTTCCATTCTTTATTCTAGCAAATAAAATGGTTCAGCCACTGGCCTTCCCCTCCTGCCTCCCCCCCCCCCACACCTTAAAAAAAGAAGCAAGCATCATCTTTACATGTTCATTCTTTGCCTGACTGCTGCCCCCCTTTTAATGAGCTCTTAATGTATTTGAGTTGCAGCACTGCTTTGGGAAGATAAGTTCCCGATATCCCAGGCCAACAGGGATGGTGGTTCAGTTCACCTTGTGACAGGAGTACATGTTTTTTTTAAAGCAGCAAACAGACTTCCATCTCTTGCTTAACACAGCCCATCTTCTGCCAGCTGGACAACTCCAGCCAGATAAAATGTCCCCCCATAATACAGGGTTTCTTCCCTGCAGTGGGGTCTCCAGTATGGCAGCAAAGTAAAAAGAGTTTTGCCTTGAAACAGTCTTGTCTCGCTGGTTTTACGTAGGGCTAGAATCAGGTTGCCTGTTAGCTCAGCCCCTTGACAAATTGCTATGCTCTGGTCTTGTTTGTCCATCTCTAAAAGTGCCACATCTGGCATGAGCACTTACTGTGAAGCAGCATTAGATGGGAATATAAGGGATTGGTTGTTACTGAGCTACGGGTTTTAAAATACTGAATTCTGCCAGTGCTCACTTTGCCAGGTAAGGTGCCATTAAATTGCTTCATATCCCCGATGGATAGCTTCTTCCTCCACTACGGAATACCAGTTGCTAGAAACTGCAGGAGGGGAAGAGTGCTTTCGTGATCAGATCATGCTTGCAGGCTTCCCACAGGCATCTGATTGGCCACCATGAGAACAGGATGCTGGACGGACCAGATGAGCCATTGGACTGATCCAGCAGCCGGTCTGTTCTTACATTCATACTCCCATTTCTAATGTTTGGTTGGGCTCCTTCCACCCAAGTCTGGCTGGCCGGTATCTGCTTTGTTTATAGCATCAACAAGTCTCATCAAGAGTTTCTACCCAGCTCTTAGGAAGCCCAAAGAGTTTCCTAAGTAGGCTGAGAGACTCAAATACATAATATATTTTTCTATTAAAGGTAAGTTAAAGAAAAGGTCTATAGTTTCGCTATAAAAATCTCAGCAGGAAGAACTTCCAGACCCTTTGAAGCTCAAGAATTCCATGACTTTTTCTACAGCGCTATTCTTTGGGCTGGTTCACAAGTGCGTGTGGCTGCATCTGCAGGTCAGTGCTTTCTGAATGAAGACAGCTCATAATCCGACTGCAGACTCTCTTGTGATGAGCAAGCAATTGGGCATACGTGTGTGTGTCATTTTTAAATCAAACCTTGCCAAGTGCAGATCCCAAATTAAGGACGTGGACATAAGGACAACCTGGCTACAAATACATTAATAATCACGATTTCTGGGTCCATTTCTGAAGTTTATTAGATTTATTAAGCAATAAATCTGAGACAGCATATGGTTTAAGCACCGGGGTGGTGGAATTGGAATCCAACTTAGAAAATGTTTCTTTAAAAAAAAAAAAGCCCTGGAAAAATGTGTGTTACGGGTGTTTCTTATTGCGATTGTCTTTCCAGATACGATAGTTCAGCACAGAGGCAAAAGTTAGCCAGGCTAAATAAGGGTACATCAAATATGCTGCTGTTTTGTTGACATGGTACCAGACAGTAGTTGTAGCTGTTGCTGCTCCTGTGGTGAGCAAGAGAGTCACCAGCCCCTGGAAAACAAATGAATGACGTTAAAATGAGTGCTTTATGGGATCCTAGAGCAGAGAGGGCTACAAAGAACTGCAACTTCGGCCACACACCCCTTTGCCTTGTTTTTGCGCTGATTACACGGCATTTACCCAATGTAGTACTTGACCCCTTTAACAGCAACATACCCAAATATCCATGGGCTGTTGTAAAGCAAAAAGTCAAATGGCCAAAGCTCCAGGGATTTGGGTTGACCATGCCAACAATGATCTGTGCTCATTATTGCTCACATTCCCAAGTCCTTATTGTGGGAACTCTGCACAGCGGAATCTCCTTCCCTCTGCCATACATGAAGGATCATCCGTCAGCAACTTCAGATGTCTCTGAAAGTCAGATTTCTGGCCAGACTTCACGTGACTCATAAAACTGGACCCCATTATTGTTGGATGTTGCTTTTGGATTGTATTTTTGTATACTGGTTAGCGATTTATAAATATTAAGCAGTTTAAAATGCTTTAAAATTCATTAAAAACAAATAAGCATTCCTCTGACAACTCTCCAACACATACAAGTTTCCCAGCAGGTAATTTATTGCTGAAAGAATTCCCTTAAGGCAGAAAGCTGGCAAACCACTGCTCTAAGCCACAAGGGCATGGACTGACTCAGAGCATTCCCCCACTTACCCAGCCTGTTTGGTGCTTTCCGAAGAATATGGGGACCCATGACCAATTTAATGCCAGGTTTCCTGCGTACAGCCCAAGGGGAACCAGGGATTTTTCATTGAAGCCTCCCAATTCCCTCCACACGAGGTAAGAACCATATCTGAAAGAATGAAAAATGTCATTTGTCAGAAAGTGGACTGGGTGCATGAGGACTTTAACAGAAATCCTAAACTCCATACTGAGAATAATGCAAAAGTCATGAGACGCTAATACTTGCATACCTTGCCAGGGTTTCTGACCTATTAGAGAACACTGAAGTATCCTAATCCTTCTCTACAAAGCCACCAAAGCCTATATATTGCACAGTGTTACTGTAACTATTAAGTGTATAAAATTTTACAAACCTGTTAACAATAATCCTAAATAACCCACCCCACCCCAAAATCAGTTGAATACTCATCACAATTGTTAATGTCACCATGTTTTCCATAACTATGTTTCCCAAACTTCCGTTATTAACCATAACTTGCTACCTTTCCAAAACATTTCAACAAATTGATAATAGAAATTCCGTTACTGGGAGTGTCGCAACCAAGGAGGTCTTGCTTATTAGAGTGTGAAGACAGTTGGCATTAATCAGGAGACCAAAGGTCAAATTCCTACTTGCCCTTAAACTTGCTCAGTGACATTTGCAGCCAGGCTCCTCTGATAAGGATAAAAACGAGTTTCTTAGAGGAAGGGTCAAATACATTTTATATTTGAGAAGAAATAAATGTGGATACATTAAAAGATGAGGTGGTTCAAGCAGCAAGGCTGTTCCTTTACATTTAAGTGTAATGTGCAATTACATGCGACATTTGGCACATGATTCTTTAACATCAACTTCGTTGGACTGGTCATGTGCGGATGCCTGATGATCATCTTCCAAAGCAACTACTCTATTCTGAACTTAAAAATGGAAAGTGTAATGCTGGTGGTCAACAAAAGAGCTTTAAAGACTCTCTCAAGGCAAATCTTTAAAAAATGTAGTATAAACACCAACAATTTGGAAACACTTGTCTGTGAGAGCTCCAGTTGGAGAACAGCCTTTACCAAAGGTGTCATGGGCTTTGAAGACACTCAAACTCAGGACACAAGGGAGAAACATGCTAGGAGGAAGGCACGCTTGGCAAATCCACACCATGATCAACTCTGCCCGGAAACCAATGTCCCCACTCTGGAAGGACACGTGGATCCAGAATTGGCCTCCACAGTCACTTACAGGCTCATTGTTAAAACCATGTTTATGGAAGACAATCTTACTCGGCTATGAGTGATTGCCAAAGAAGAAGATGTGTAATCTTAGCTTGTGAAAACTAGCTTTTGCATTCTATTCCACCAGGTGGCACTGAACAATGTGGAAAACACTTTGCGGAAGCAACCTGTTCAAAACAGACGGGATCCCCTCCCTGCCCTGCTAGCTAGGTCCCAGTGGCAGGGTTTCAAATCCCTGCTTTTAATAGGCAACCCAGTCAGATGGGCAGGGTACAAAAAATAACATTGTTATCACAATTGCTTGGGTATGCAAATAGCGAGGGGCAAGGCTACCTAACTTCCTGTACAGCCATTCCCTAAGCAAGTTCTCAGCTGCAAACCACACTATAGCTGCAGCTGTGAAGGAAGCTGTTTCTTGCAAGCAAATGTCAGGGGTGCTGTCAGAAGGTGAAGCAGTGATGCCACACTAAGTTATCTTATGACTGTCATGTGGCATTGGAGGAGAGCAGATGTTTTGCATACAAAAGGACCCAGGTTTGATCCCTGTCATTTCCAAGTATTGCTGGAAAAGACCTGTTTGAAAGCAGTCAGTGAACACAAATGCTGATGCAATGGCCTCACTCGGCATAAGGCAGCATCATACAGGGCTACTGCACCTACCCCAGCATTTGTACTAGCAAATGTGCATGCTCCACCATTATTTATAGGTACGTATATTTATAGGTCTAGTACCAAGTGATACATACCTCAGCCTGTGCCCTTAAGTTCTAGATTGCAGACATCAAAACTTTACATCTCTGTGCAAGTGCTAAAAAAAACCTGGAAATGAGCTTTTGCCACAATCTTCAGGAGCATGAAAATTCTCAAACTTCATGTTGCTAAGAATCTCTACTTTCATTTTCTTTTTAATAAGCAAGTTTTTTAGCCCATAGGGTAAAATATGGGCATAATCCCTTCAGATATCCAAAACCAGAAGAGAGCTTGATAGGATTTACTTAGGCAAGTTCAGATTTCTTAGTGTACATATTTTTAAAGGCTGTAAACAACTATATTGTAAATATAAGACTACATACCCCATTGACGAATATAATGCTCCCCAGACAGGTGGGAAAACCCAGTTGGGGGGGCGCCAAGATGGCTTCTCCAGTGATTCATACCACGTGGGCAGTTCTTTCTTGACAATTCTAGCTCCCCAAATGCTCCCGGCGTTTGGCAAGAGTGTGAAAGCAACAGCAGGAGCCCATGAGGGAAGCGCTTCCATTTCTGAAACAAATATGCAAACTGGGTGAGAGTTGACTTTGCAAAGTGCAGTTTCACAAATACCAACAAAATATTAGCAGTGCAGAAAAGGTGATGGTTGGGCCTATATGCCTTTGCGTGCATATAGGGCTGAGGGTTCGAAAGCAAGGAAGGGTTGTGCCCTGCTGCAGCAACAAACTGGGCGCCTGAACTGGTTTCCAAAGACTGAAGCTGGGGAACTGATTCTATTGAACAGTGTTCAGTTCATACAAAAAACTCTGTAGTGTTTGATTGGTGAGTCCCAAACATGTAGAATCATAGAATCGTAGAGTTAGACGGGACCTCTAGGGTCATCTAGTCCAACCCCCTGCAATGCAGGGATCTCAACTAAAGCATCCATGAACTGGACACAGAATTCCAGGTGTGGCAGAATAGAGCAGAACTATTACTCTCCCCTTGAGCTGTCTGTGGTTACCCAATCCGTGTTTGTGTGCGTGTGCAATTCAGCATTTTTAAAAGTGCAAATGGGATTCAATTAGATTTAGGTGGAAAGAAGAGGATGAAGGTTGCAACTTTCCCAGGAGAAAGGTATTCCAGCAAATATGGTAATGGAAGCATTACCTGCGAGGAGGCCAAGCCTTATAAACAGCATCAGACACAGGAAGGTGTTACAGAAACCCATATAACTTGTTCCAATTAATTGTTCTAACTGTTGCTTAGCATACTTAGAAAAGGCTCTTTTTGGGTGCAGCAAGGTAAAAAAAACTCAGAGTTCACATATACTCCACCTGCCTGTTTTATGAACCTGAATTCCTGGACATGCTCTATGGTAGCAATTCTAACCCCACTTGCCTGGAAGGAAGCCCCATTGAATTCAATGGGACATACTTCCGAGTTGACATGGTAAGGATTCTACTGTACTTCACTAGGTTATCCTTCCTGCCATAGTCAATAAGTTGTTTGTGCAAATAATTAGGTTGTTTTTTTATTACAACACCAGCAGCAACATGCAAAAGGTAAATGCTTCCCATCATGTTATCTCCATGCCAGGAAAAAATGTTGATTGTTTCATTTCTCTATATCCAGGTTCACTATGAAAGGCACAGGAACATCAGGGCCAGGGGTTTTTAAGATATTGACTCTGCCAACCACGGGAATGAGAATTAATTCCCTACTGGAGGCAAATGTGCTAAAGGAAAACGCCCATCCTCCTCTCTTCAGTGTAATTTGAACTCTCTACATAATACATTTGGTAAAATAGGGCAGAGGTTGTGCAAGTTATTACAATGCTTCTACAACAAGCCTAACAGGAAAAAAGTGGCTTCAGAAGTAAGAGACGTGATCAGTTAAACAAGTAGAGACCTTTCCACTCATATCAAGTTGTCCTGTGAAATCGGACTTGTTTCATAATGTTTGCAAAACTTATCACCCTTTTTATGTAATCTCTCCATCTAATGGTTGTGGCGGAACTGCAGCCATTTTACACATTCACTCTGTTTTGTAACAGCCAACTCAAGTGGGGCTCGGGAAGAAAATGGGTATAATAAAAAGTCCCCACCCCAAGTAACAGTACCACCCAAAGTTGGTCATTTGCAGAGTGGACTAGCTGACATCAATTGACAAGCAACCCTAATCCATTTATTTCAGTGAATCTGCTTAATTTGGATAGGCATCACTCACTGGACATAGTAGGGGTTAATTGCTACGCTTTAACCAATCCAGGAGCAAAGAAAGTCTATGCAGGTTGGGAAATTCATTCTGGACTAAGAATCCACCCAAAAAGAATGTACCTTTAACAGCCGCTTGGCAGGCTAGAAATTAGCAAGTGAAGTGCCCCCACCCCCACCCGGTCACTGAGACTCTGTGAACTGCCCTGAGACCTCCAGGTATAGGGCGGTATATAAATTCTAAGAACAACAGCAACTGACCTGAGGAAGTGAAAACTGCACGCTCTCCCCTTAGCTCTACTCTGCTGAGTTAGGATAAATTACTTCATTTTCTGGTCCCTTGTGTCCTCACATTTGTTTTTATTCATTTCTATGTTCTAACTTTTCATCAGATAAGGGAGGATATTTTGGTCTTTGCCCTATTAATCCCTTAGCCCCAGTACTTCTTCAACAACCAAAAACCATAGCTCTCAACTTTTCACTTTTCTTGCAAGGAATCCTATTCGGAATAAGGGAATTTCCCTTTAAAAAAGGGAAAAGTTGACAGCTATGCCAAAAACTGAACTGGTAGAAAGTTAGGCTACTGTTAAGGGCTCAAAGGCAAGACCAGAAACAAAAGGTGGCAAGTATTTCTGGCCTTTAATAGCAGCTCCACATTTTACACGTGAATTTTTCTCAGCACTTTCTTGCAGGCCAAGAAAAGCTTCATCTGCTGAATTCCGTGCTGGCCAAGGGACAAGAGCAGGGCCAGGCGTGGCGGCCGAAGAGGGTGACATCCCTAAAAATCTTCATGGAGATTTGCCAAAGGACTGTAAAACATGTTGCTACAGAACGATAATCACAAAACATTTAATCTCATGTAAATTAAATTCAGGCAGTCATAACTTTCAGTCTCCACTGCAAATCATCATTGAAATCCATGCTACTCCATTCAAATTTTTTAAAACTGCTTCAGGCTAGTGTGGGAGTTAAGCATGTCAGAATCAGGACCTGCTCTACCAGTCAGATTTCTGCTTTCTTTAGACACTTAACCCCTACAACTCCTGCTTGCAAACTTGCTTTGTTATAGCCAAGTACCGACTCCCAGTTGTGAAGGTAGCTGCTATCTAACGTGTGTCTTTAAAGCTGAACGGCATGCAGAAATTCAACTGTTGAAACAAAGTGTTGAAAGAAATCATCCAGTGAATTAACACACAGCTATGAAGGCCTCTAGAGCCCTGGCCTTAAAAAGGCAGCAACAGAGGCAGAGTTATAAAGTTGCTTCTCTCCTGTTGAATGCTCTGAGCCAGTGTGGAATTGCAGAAGAACCCAAAGAAAGGTTAACTTTTCAAGAAAAGGCACACTTCACCAAACAGCCCTAATACGCAACTGATTCAACCCCAATGACCGAAGCCCATTTAAATCGTGGTTAGTTTTGGGTGAACTGGCTGGTGATGGGGGGCTGTTTTGCTGTAACTGCCCCCACCCCCTAAAAAAAACTCTGAACAAGTTATAAACACAGCTCTTTATTCAATTGCTGTGGTTTATCAAGGCATTGGGCAAATTGTTCCAAGTCTCCAGGAGGGGATGGAAGAGATTTATCTAGACAATACAGAGGTGCTAGAGGACCCCTTACTCTTTAGGAGAAGCCTGGAAGGGGGGGAGCTGGAGTAGCACCCCAACCCATCCTCTGCAGCAAGCTGTGGGGTTTGCTTTCTCCTATTTAGTTTCTATGTTGGCAGCTGAGGAGACCAGGCGGCATCTCTCCAGCCTCCCGTTTTCAGTCGCTGACTTCTACAAACTTGCTCGCCCGCGGAGGTGGGGATCGCCCAGATGGGCGGCGGGAGATGCGCTGCCAGGATTTCACGCCGCCCTTTCAGCGGTTACTATGTTACCTGCTCAGGGCAGCCAGGTAACAATATCTCTGGCAACAGGAGGACCATCGGGGATACGCGCCCGACTCGGCGGAGCCCCTGCCTTCCTCGCAAGCTGTGGGTAACGCCCTTCCCAAGTTAGGCACAACTCCTCGTGCCTTTGCCTTTATATGGACTCCCCCTCCTTTCCTTTCCTTTCCTTTCCTTTCCTTTCCTTTCCTATGGTCCTGGAGGTTTTAAAGCAGAGGTTCAGGACGGCTCAGTCGGGAGACCTTGAAACCCTTAAATCTCAAGGTCGCGGGTTCGAACCCCACGTGGCAGGTTCGTGCATTGCAGGGGGGGTTGGACTAGATGACCGGGGGATCCCTTCCAGCTCGACAGGCCCTAGGAAGCTGCCCACGCTCCTAGTCCTCAGTGTGCATCTGCTGGAGCAAGCGCTCTCAAAGGCGTCCGATCCCGTACCTGCGTCTGCTGCTGCTGCTGCTGCTGCTTCCTCCGCTGACCTCGCTGCTTGGAGAAAGCGAAAGGGTTGTGGGAAAGGAAGCGAGGGAGCGGCCCACGGGGCGGGCGGGAGGCGGAGAAGGGAGCAGGGGGCGCGCCCATCTCGAGGCCGCGGAGAGCAAGGAAGAGGCGCTTTGGAAATGCTTTGGGAAACAGGAAAAAGCCACTCCTAGCAGCACCTGATTTATAACACAGAACGCAACCGTTTCATCATAGGATCACGGGGCATCCAGAAAGTATAACACAATGCATCTGCAAGAGAACAGGAATCAACCGCAGCAGAATGCAGTTGCTGTATGCACAGGTGCCTTAATCGAAATAAAATAAACAAAATTCTTTCCAGTAGCACCTTAGAGATCAGCTAAGTTTGTTATTGGTATGAGCTTTCGTGTGCATGCACACTTCTTCAGATACTTCTTCAGATACAGGTGCCTTCAGTAGGGCTGAAAACTTCAGTGAGAGGCCGGAGTTTGCTTTTGCAGGGTCATCTCATTGACATTAGGTCTACTTTGAGACAAAGAGAGTTCATTTCCTTTTTCTCTTCAGATCTTCCATATTTGAAAATCCCTTTTCGGAACAATGTGTCGTGAACTGTAGAATAGCCAATGCTCTTAAAAAGAGGCGTGGATACAGTTTCTGGTTGTGTGTCCCAAAAAATTATTTTGATGGCATAGTATACAAGACCAAGGGGGGCGCTGTGGGTTAAACCACATCAGAAGGTTGGCGGTTCAAATACCCACGACGGGGTGAGCTCCCGTTCTTCGATCCCAGCTCCTGCCAACCTAGCAGTTCGAAAGCACGTCAAAGTGCAAGGAGATAAATAGGTACCGCTCCGGCAGGAAGGTAAACGGCGTTTCCGGGTGCTGCTCTGGTTCACCAGAAGCGGCTTAGTCATGCTGGCCACATGACCCGGAAGCTGTACGCCGGCTCCCTCATCCAATAAAGCGAGATGAGCGCTGCAACTCCAGTCGGCCATGACTGGACCTATACAAAACTAGGCTAAAATGTCTAGATGTTTCTTTGTCCTGCCACACTTGCCATTCTCTCCTGCAACACCCTTGGAGAACCACTGCTTCAAAACTTGGTTCTTTGGTGGAAATGGCCTTTTCCCTTCTCTCTCTGCCACATCACAGCTGAGCCACTGTGTGCTTTTTATTTTATTTTAGGAACTGCAAGAAAACCCTCCAAGAAATTCTGAAGGTTTAAGGCAGATGCGGGAGACAGAGGTAGCAGAAAAGAGATAGACTCCCGGGTGAGAGCCTATGGCTTTAAGCAATGCATATTTTCCTTTGCTGTAAGTCACTTGGAGACCTTCAGGTGACAGCTGGGGGGGGGCAAGGTGCTCGAGAAGATGGTGGCAATTCAGGCATGTTTGGAGGAAATCAGTTATCTGGACCCATAACTCCTCCCTCTTCATCCCACCATTTAAGCTAAAACTAATTTTGAACACTATGGTCATGAAAGAAAAACGCAAACTTTCCTGTTTTATAGTTGCCCTTTATTTTTTTTATTTTCAGCAGTATAAAGGTAACTTCAACACACAGACTAAGCACATCAGGCCTTAACGTCTAAGCAGAGGTGTATATCTAATTGCATTTTTAGATGTGAAATTTAAGAGAACCTAAGAGGTAAATAAATGCACACATCAAAAGTTAACCACCAGAATGTCTATGGGGATTAGAAATGTCTATGTTGCAACAAAGAAAAAAACTTGTGGAACTTTAAAGACTATCAGATTGGATTAAGATTCAGGTACCCATGTTGGTCTGACGCGGTCGAAATATATATATATAAATATTTAAAATGTCCAGTAGCACCTTAGAGTTTGTTCTTGGCATAAGCTTCCGTGTGCATGCACACTTCAGCTACCAAAGATTGGATTAAGGTGTATCTATCTCCCTTAACATCTTCACACTTTAAACATACACGAATCTAGAAAAGTCTGTGTCTCTTTAATTCTGTGACTCACAGCACACACACACGCAACAACCTGGCACATATCTACTCCTCAGAGCCATACGTGCCAGTGGATTTGTGCCTCTGTGTTTTTGTGGTAGATACGTGTCTGTGGATTTGTGCCTCTGTATTTGCTGCTAACACCCACGAGCACGTGTAGCACGGGGCAACCCTTGGGTGGGGTGGAACCCTCTTTTCTACGGCTCGGGTTTCCAGGCCGCGGCGGGGGAAGCTTTTTGCTAACGGACCGGGCCTTGCATTTCTCGCTTCCCAGCCCCGCACGCGGAAGGAGGCTCCCGTTGCCATGGCGACCTCCGCCGCGCCGCGCCTGCTGCCGCCGGGCCTCTCCGCAGGCCGCGCTCTCGCCTTCCCGGCCCTGCGGCGATGGCTCAGCCGAGGCGGAGAAGCCCCGAGGCCCCCCGGCGCGGGGGAGGCGGCGAGCGCGGCGGGGCTGTTGCGGGACGCGGCGGCGGCGGCGGCGGCGGCGGAGGACGAGGCGCCGCGGTCGGGGCCTGGCGGGAAGGCGCGCCGGGCTCCCGAGGAGGCTTCGGTGCTGCTCTTCCCCGGCCAGGGCAGCCAGTTCGTGGGGATGGGCCGCGGGCTCCTGCGCTACCCGAACGTGCGGGAGCTGTACCGCGTGGCCGAGGGCGTCCTGGGCTACGACCTGCTCGGCCTCTGCTGCCAAGGGCCCGGCGCCCAGCTGGAGCGCACCGTGCACAGCCAGCCCGCCGTCTTCGTCAGCTCCCTGGCCGCCGTGGAGAAGCTGCACCAGGAGCAGCCCGGGGTGAGGGGGCGCCCCGGGGGCATCTAGTCCAGCCCCCGGCCAGGCAGGAGGCTCAGCTAGAGCAGCCGCCTCCCCGAGAGAGGGCCAGGCAGGCGCCCGCAGAGCAGGAGCATCTCCCGCCTCCAGGGCTTCCAGCAACTGGCATTCAGAAGCACTGACTGCCTCTGACTGGGGTGGCCGTGGGTTGCCCTCTCCTGACCTCCATTTGTCTAATCCAGGGGTGTCCAAACTTTTTTCAAAGAGGGCCAGATTTGATGAAGTGAACTTGCCTGAGGGCCGACCAAAGTTATTGACCTTTTTAAAGGATTGATGTTGTGCTTTTTCTTAGATTTCACACCCCCCCCCCCAGGAAATAAACTGCCAGAGGCCGGATTAAACCAACCGGCGGGCCAGATTAGGCCCCAGGGCCAGACTTTGGACATGCCAATCCTCTTTTAAAGGCCGCCACCTCCTGTGGGAGGGAGTGCCATAGTTCGACTACGTGAAGCACTTGGGCTTTGTCTGCCCCAAACTCTCCCAACGTTCAGCTCCCTGGGATGCTTCGCTGGAGTTCTATGTTAGGAGAGAGGGAGGGAGACTTTCCTCTGCCCACTTTCTCTGTGCCAAGGAGAAAGAAGCAGGCTGCGCAACAATTGATAGTGCCCAGGGGGTGGGGTGCCGTTCCTGCGTTTCTCACACTATGTGAACTGCAGAGGGTGTTTCTGGATCACTTCCACTTGTTACTTACTTTTTAAATTTCTACAGGTAGTGGAGAGCTGTGTGGCAGCTGCTGGATTCAGCATTGGAGAATATGCAGCCCTTGTTTTTGCAGGAGCCATAGACTATGCAGAAGGTATCAAGAAAGTATTAAATGTTTATCTAAAATATTTGCAATGCACGGATAGCATGTAGCTCTGGCCGGGGGCATAGCAAGGGAGGCCCCAGGTGCACAATTTGGGGGGCGGGGCACAAATTAGGCACCCCCCTGGGATCCCCATCCTGCCCTGTCTGCTGCTGGGGGTCTCTGGGCCCTGGAGCCCAGCCTCACTGCTGCATCTCCAGCCCCCTTGCTGAATGGCTGCCTGGCCAGCGTTGGGGGAGTGGGATTCACATGCCAAGGCTCTTTGGCTGGGCTCCTCCCTTTGCAAGTGGGGAGGCAGAGCAGCGTGGCCCTGCTTGGTTCCAGTGGTGATGGCTGGGCTGGTGCAATGGATTCTTTGAAATCATTACATGGAAACATGCATTTGAGTTTGTAAAGTCACAGCCATTTTTCTTTGTAGCTTCCATTTATCTTATGCTGAAGTTAAGTCCTCTTAGAGTTTCTTTCTTTTCTTTAGCCTTATATGCGGTGAAGGTGCGTGCTGAAGCCATGCAGGAGGCATCGGAAGCTGTCCCAAGTGGAATGTTATCTGTTATTGGCCGGCATAATTCAAATTATGTCACTGCTTGCTTGGAAGCTCGTGAATATTGCAAGTCATTGGGAATTGAAAATCCTGTATGTGAAGTTTCAAACTACTTGTTTCCAGGCAGCAGAGTCATTGCAGGACATTTGCAGGTATTATTTCAAAATAATGGTTCTGAATATCTTGAAATTTGTGGGGTTTTCAGTAGCACTGCTGACAGCCAAGAGAACAGTAGTACTTAGTCATATTCTGTATTTTGAGGGGAGAAGTTTGCTTGCTTGTTATATGAATTGTATTTTTATCCTGCTTTTTTTAACATGCAAAGTACCTATACTAATAGCCATCAATTGATATATTTAATTTTTTAAAATAATAATAAACACATTTAAAACCATTTCACTATAATAAGAATAATAGTAGTAAGACTAGCAGAAGAACAGGATTAAAAATAAGTTACTGTTTGAAATCAAAGGAGCAATGAGAAGATTTTCACTGATTTCTAAAGGGGGGGGGAGTACAATAGATTTAGCCAAACAGGTCTTACAGACAAGCACTTTTGCAGTGGGAAAAGGGCTGCCCTCCTCAGACAGAGATGATATCAGGGCCAGATGACCTCATAGTGAAAGGGGCTCCCTGGTTTCCCCGACTGTAAGTTTTTCTAGCTTTAAAGTTGAATTGAACATAGGCACTGACTGGTGGAGCACCTTAATATTCCCAATGCATGCTGTTCTGCTAACCCTGGCCAACAGCTGTGCAGCTACATTCTGGAGTTTCTGAACAATATTCAAAGGCAGCCGCTTGTAATTGGGATTAGAATTGAAGCCTGTCACCTGGCAACAGGATCTAACTGACATGCAGTGATGATGTAAAGCACATGTAGCAACCTAGTGCTCTCCAAATGTTTTGAACAAAGCTCTCCTCAGCCCCAGGCAGCATGGCCAATAGTCAGGGATGATCAGAGATGTATTCCAACAACATATGGAGAGCACCACATAGGCTACCCTTGGTATAAAACAAAAATGGAAACACAACAAATGAAATTCAGGTATAAAAGCCACCCGCCAACATTTGGGTAGCAAAGACTAAGCCAGCACTTTACCTTTCCCTATAAAGTTTTAAGTCTCTGTTGAACAACAACTACCAGACTTTTAGAAGACATCTGAAGGCATCCCTGTTCAGGGAAGCTTTTACTGTTTGATGTATTAGAGTATTTTAATATTTTTGGGGGGAAGCCGCCCAGAGTGGCTGGGGAAGCCCAGCCAGATGGGCGGGGTACAAATAAATTATTATTATTATTATTATTATTATTATTATTATTATTATTATTATTATTATTGCTTTCTATGTCCTTTATTTTCTTCCTCTTGGAGGCATGCGTCCTCTGACTTGTAGGCCACAATGAATTTATAGGGTTTTCCTAAGAGCCAAATGACATTAACAGCAGTTCTAGATTGAAGGCAGTAACTCTGTTTTTGTGGTTCAGTGTTCTGTTTCGTTTTTATTTCAGGCTTTGGAGTTTTTGCAGCAAAATTCAAAAAAATACTCATTTGTGAGAGTGAAAATGCTGCCAGTCAGTGGTGCTTTTCATACACAACTTATGGAACCAGCAGTGGGACCTTTGTCTGAAGCCCTCAACTCAATTAATATTCAGAAGCCTCTCATCCCTGTCTATTCAAATGTGGAAAACCGGAGATACACTGAACCGAAACAGATCCAGCGCTTGTTAGTGAAGCAGTTGGTTTCACCAGTGAAATGGGAGCAGACGATGCATGCCATCTACGAAAGGAAAAAAGGAGTAGGATTTCCTTATACTTATGAAGTGGGGCCTGGGAAACAGCTAGGGACAATCCTAAAAGGCTGCAATTTGAAGGCTTGGAAGTTCTATGAACATATTGATGTTTCAGAAGATGAAAAAGCATAGAGATGTCTGTAGGAAAAGTTTTCATTTTAAATGGATTTATTGTTAGGTAAAAATGAAATCATGCAAGCCCTGGAGGAAGAACCAACATAATCTTTTGGAGAGGGAGCTGTATACCGTTGTGCCATTGCTATCCCCGTACACAACTAGCACAGAAGAATTGCTTGTTACCTCAGAGGCCACTCTGGGTCTCACTTCTTCAGACAAACAGATTTGACCATGAGTCATCAATCACTTTGCTACAAACTTTTTAAAGAATTGTTTTATATAAGCCTGATCAATAGTACCTGCATTGGCCAAAGAATCGTGGTGACTTATGCTCAGTGTCTTGCTTTAACTTTTAAGAATCAGTGAAATATTAATAAAGTTAAAATGTTTTCTTTGTTTTACATATCATTTATTGTGGGTGAGAGATCTGCATTTGGTGTATAATCGGTAACTGTAACTTGCCCCACTGAGATAATATATTGGATGCAGTGATTGTGTGACCCATTGTATGCTATCTATGCATAATGTCCCATTAGTTTTTTAGAATACTCACTCACACTATTAAGGTCCCCATTTTGCAAAGTACCTCATCAGTTTTCCTTCTGGACATGAGTAAAATTATAAATCGGGCACCACAGGTTTTTGGAGAGTTGGGTCTTACTGACTGGATGCAGAAAAGGCTCTGCTAAAGACCATGTGCTGTAGACAACTGAGTGGTACTCAGAATAGACCCATTGAAATTAATAGGCTGAAGTTAGCCGTGCCTTTTAATATCAGTGGATCTTGTCAGAAGATAAGCTCCTTCTGTGTAGCTGGTAACAGCATTGCTGTTTAAGTGTCAGGAGTTTTTCTTGAGACGCTTCCATCTGTTCAGAAGATGTCCAGAAAGAAAAGCTGGGAATCGCTCTCAACTTGTACAGGGATTGTGTTCCACGGAGAACACCTATAGCCAAAATCGCATATAGTCAAAGCACATTAGGTTCAACAGCAGGTGGATTGCCAAAGTTTTCCCCCTCGGATGCCCATCACCATTTGTAGCGCATAAAGCTGATTGTGCAAAGTTAAGTTTGTGAAAATTGCAAGTTACCTTTATTCTTGCTAACAGCCTTCCAATATATGTTTGCTTTTCAGTCAAAAGCATAAGGGTAGTGCAGCACTGTGTTGTGTTAAGTAGCTTACAGTGCACTCTTCTGCCAGTCTGAGAAAAGACAGGACTTCAGGGAAAACACAGCATATTGGTCCCATGGTTATATCATGAGGATGTTGCATAAAGAGCGAGTGAAGAAAACGTTACCATCCCACACTGAACACTTGCTGTGGAAGCACTCCTAACAGTGGATGGATTTTAGATATTCTTTCTAGAATCATCTCAGGTAGTCTTCTGCCAGAGGATGGCAGCAGTGTATAAATCATTTCTTACAGCTGAGATAGGTAAAAAAATGGCCGTTTTCTTTTGTAGCAAATACAAAATGTAAGCATGCTTTTTGTTTGTGCGACACCTGTGGGTTGAAATAAATCTCAGTGTCCAAAAGCATTGAACTGCAATAAAAAAACAGTTCCTGGATCTTCCTCAAGTCACAAGTCAGCGAGTTACAAACTGAAAGATATACATCTTTCAGAGTAAATTATATTTTTTGAAACGTCGGGATTTCAGTTCTAATAAAACCAGTGCATTATGTCAGTGTAGTTTCTTGATTCTTGGCTATTCAACAACTACAAACCACTTCTAGATGTGAAAATCCACTCTTAGAGCTGAGCTCTGCTGCCATGATTTGCAGACATGGTATATTTCGGGCAGGATCTTATTGCTGGATATGAGCCAGCAGTAGAAGGTTTAGGTAAGCTGGCACAGGAATATAACCAGCATTCAGTGTTATCTACAATAGCAGCACCTTTCTGAAAGAAATAGAGGTACAGTTTCTATGAAGAAAAAGTTTCTATGAAGAAATTGTTCATCGTAAATCTGAAACTGATTTCCTTCTAGCCTGTCAGGACAAATTCCACTCTTGATGTGTGTAAACATTAACTACAATAAAGCTCAGAGGAGGCCTCTGTATACTTTAGCATAAGGGTGTGGCATGATGTCAGTTCAATGTTCAAATTCCTGTTTTGAAGCTAATTCTTGTTTTTGAAGCAAGAGTGTGCCCTACAAAGAAACACTGATTCTTTGCTTTTAGAATCTGATTGCTAAAAAGGGCCTTGCAAGAGCCCCAGCAGCAGCAAACTGGTCGAGGAGGCCTGAAAGGTGTCTTCTAAAAGTTCTGTGTCTTTTTGAACGTTTTCCTGGCAAACTTTTGTCAGTGTTGTCATTACTGTCATTCAATTCCCATCATCCAAGTGCTGGTGCATAGGTAGCCAAAACCCACTTATAAGAGATTGGTATTTGCAGAGTTGGGGAAGCCGTGAGGTGGCAGAAATATAAAACACAAAATAAAAAAAACCCTTTTGAGGGGGGGAAGGCTCAGGGAAGACTGATGATCCCTGCAGCCTAAGATGGCCTAAGGATGCCAGCCCCAGCTCCTACAACTTTTAAGTGGGGCTTGGAGATTCATTTCTTTTCCATAGCTTTCAATGTGAAGTCATAAATACGGTAGTGGCTGTTTGTTGAGTTATGACCAAGTTTTCTTAATGTCTCTTTTAATTTTCTTGTAATTAATTACATGTTAAAGTTTTTTATCAGTCAAATTTATATTAAAAAAAAACCATAGTAAGCCACTTTATAATCCACAAATTCCTTAAGTACATAATCTTTCTGAACTACAAGCTTTCTGTCTACCCATGTTAGTTTCCTATCTTCCTCCAAGGAGCTTAAGGGGAAACATATAGGTTTTTAGGTATTTTATTTTTAGGGATTTTCTTGTCAAACGTGCAAGCCCCCTCTGCAGTCTGAACTGGTAAATATAGGTCACTGGAACATACTATTGTGTTAACACCAGCATTTTCAAGTTTTGTCCTGATAAACTTTATTGAATACAGGTGGCGACAAGAGCCCCTGCGCACATTGGCCGAGCACACGTAAGCCCACCCTGCCCCCATTCCATTCTCAGAGTCCACTATATCTTATGACCAGCATCAGAAAGTAAAAGCCCCCCCCCTAATTTAAGTCTGTATTTCTTCAAGCAGAGGACCAAACCTCATAAGGACCTTCAGAGGCTTCATGCAACCAAAGACAATGGTACACTGTAAGAAATCAGTATGTATGCCATTAAGACATTGTCAAAAGCTACCAGCCAAAAGAGCTCAAGAGTGTTATCAACTTCAGATGCCAATTCTACCATATATCCATATAAAGCTTGAAAGAATGACACTAGGGAGAAAAGAACCAACTGTAAATGGGCGTAATACTAATATCAGCAGTCTGTGGCAATGCAGTCTCTGATGTACGTGGATGAAAGTAGAGGAGAGAGATGGCTGGATCCGTAAATGGGATGTGTGCAGAATGCATCACGCTCAAACATACGTCGAAGGAAATAATGCAATTAGATTTGGAACATCAGTTTTATTTTTCAAGTCTTTTAAGATCTCCAATTTTCATTAGATATTTTACAGTGCAAGTGTTAAAAAGGATGGCCAGCATACCCTTCTGTCAACTTTCCAAATTCCCTTTTACAAAACAAAAAAACCCTCTCTTTTAGTATAAAAGTCAGACTTGAATCACTTGAACGTACATATTTCAAAACAAGCAATTCAGGTAGTTATCCAGCAACAACCCCATATCAATATTTATTTTAAAAGTATGAAAACAGTAGTGACCCAGCACTAGCCTACATTTTAAATAGAAAAAAGTTATCCATAGCCAACTTCTTAAAAAACAACCAAAGCAAATGCCACCTCCTGGGTGAGTTGAAGATTGGTCAGAGTCCAGCAGTGACCTTCAATTGGCAACTCTTGCGACTAATCCTGCAGTCCGTAAGTGACCAGACCCCACATCAAAATAGCAAGCAGCGCGGCTGGCCACCATTTCTGGCGCACGCAGTTCAGAGGGACCCAAAGAATCTGTTTAGGAAAAGAATAAACAAACTGATTAAATACCACAAGAAATAGAGAATGAGAGCAGGGAAAAAATCACCTGCGGTAGTTCGAGGGTGGCTGACCTGCAGCCCTGGTTTTGTACTCCAATTCCCCTCAGCCTCATAACAAAGGCATTTTTGTTTAAGAAGGCTTCCCCGGAAGTGTGTCCCAGTCATTTACAAAATATTAATTGCACAACTATAGGAATGCTTTTATCGCTTGCAGGAATGCTTTGAATGCTTTTTTGAATCTGCTTGTTTTGCACGTTATCTTCTCAACACTGTGCACGGCTTTGATTCCCTCAGGCTGTGGAGTGGTTTATCAATTTGTAAAATAAATGATGGGAGTTGGGAGTCCAGCAACGTGGGCATCATGTACTTCGTCAGCTGCACCAGTCCAGAATTAAGGAGCAGCAAAATGTTTGTTCTTCACATCTTGGGATTCTCTCCCACATGAAAAGCTCCCTGTTTGCGCAATGCTAGTGCTGCTTAAAATAATAATAATAATAATAATAATAATAATAATAATAATAATAATAATAATAATAATAATAGGAAATGCCTTTGTTAGGACCAACCAATCTACCAAGTGTAGTTTGGATGGAAGCGTTCCCAAGCTTAACTGAAAGGTAAAGCCTTTGCTCTTCTTCACTGCTGGGGGCAAGGGCACAAAGTGAAGAGTGAGGAAATTCTCAGGGACGATTCACACCCCGGCCAGTACCTCTTTAATCTTCTACCCTCAGGCAGGAGATATAGAAGTATAATCAGGCTAAAAAACAGTTTCTATCTGTGGGCTGTTAGGCTGCTGAATGGAAAATAATATAGTGCAACTGACTTTCGGGGGTTGGTGTGTTGTGCGACAAGCACACAGAGTGCAATGAGATTCAGTGTTGGGGAGGGAGGCTCGGTTAATTTCATTGTACACAGGTTGTACATTGACAAGAAAGGTATTATGATGATGGTGATGGTCTTAGGCAGTGCTGCGATGGACATCACCCATAACCCCTTCAAGAACCACTCCTAGCTTCACAAATAAGAGTTTAACTTTTCTAAAAAGGTGAATATAGAAAGCCTACAATCATCATTATTTTTTGCTGCCTTGGAAATTTAGGGAAAGCGGAGGAGGAAAAGAGTAATTAGTTAATGCAGGATCTGCCAGCACAAAGCATAACACATCAGGTTGGATTTTGTACCCATTGAGACTGATGTGAAAAGACAGCCATGACTTAAGTCCTGTTGATTTTAATGAGAATTGGAGTGCAAGATTGTACCCCTATCTGGCAGGAGCTCTCATTGAACTCAGTGGGGCTTACTTCTCAGTAAGCATATCAGAACAGACTGCCTCTCTGGATCCAACCCATAAATCCTGTTTTGCACTAATTTGGGGGTTACAGGGAAGCACACTTTTTTCTGGCATTCACTGGCAACGGTCTATGCATTTATATAGAGGTCATCCTGATTTGCTCTTACTGTAATAGTTCTCAAGGAAACACAAGCAAAATTGGGCAGGAACCTAATAGCAGCATAAGCCACAAACCTTTATAGTTCAGTTCTATGAAAACCATCAGGCCAAAGCACAAAAGTGGGCTGAACTGCAGGCTGACAATGCAATTCTATTTAACTTGGGAGTGAGTGCCATTGAACTAAATGGAGTTCAGCTTACAAGGAGACGAGCATAGGACTGCACTGCAAGATTCCAAATTCCCTTTTACTACCTTTTTTTCTTCTTTCCAGCCCCTCAAGTCGAAAAATTGCAAATGCAAAATAATATGCAATTTACCCAGTTACAGTCGAGAATCTTCTTTCTCCAGCCACTGTTCAAAAAACTCCCAAAGGCTTTCAAAATACTTCTAAAATTACTCCAGATACAAGTGTGAAAAACGTTGGCTGCTATCCTATTGAGAAACAAAATAGTTGGGAGAATTAGAATTTAGTTTAAAATTAAACAGGCATTATGGAAATGAATCCTGAGCTCCAAATCAAGCATTAAATGCTTCTAATCAAACAAGCAGGGACATGGGTGGCGCTGTGGTCTAAACCACAGTGCCTAGGGCTTGCCGATCAGAAGGTTGGCGGTTCAAATCCCCGCGACGGGGTGAGCTCCCGTTACTCGGTCCCTGCTCCTGCCAACCTAGCAGTTTGAAAGCACATCAAGTGCAAGTAGATAAATAGGTACCGCTGTGGCAGGAAGGTAAATGGCGTTTCCGTGCGCTGCTCTGGTTCTCCAGAAGTGGCTTAGTCATGCTGGCCACATGACCCGGAAGCTGTCTGCGGACAAATGCTGGCTCCCTCGGCCTATAGAGTGAGATGAGCGTGCAACCCCAGAGTCATCCACGACTGGACTTAATGGTCAGGGGTCCCTTTACCTTTACTTAAACAAGCCAATCGGAAACTGACTTTGGAAAGTGTGACTTCCCATTTCTTCCCTCTCTGAAGCAAATGACTTTTTGAAGCTGTTTTATTTGTGAAGGCTGCCACTGACATTCTCAGTTCACTTTGCAGAGTGAATCTTGGATTCTGTTTCTTGATTGTAAACTAGACTACAAAGGAATGATGGGAGCTGGCCAGACTAGAAGTCACATAACATTAAATACATCCTTGGTGGTCTCAGCAGGTACAAATAAGAATTTAATCCTTTTTCCCTTCTGCAAAATCAAAATCCCTCCTCTGGAGGTGATACTGGCATTGTGAGGAACACACACACACACACACACACACACACACACACACACACACACACCCCTCGGTGCAAAGAGAAGGGATATTCCTCAGGACTTCTGCAGGGGCAGAAAGGCTTAACCTGTCTTCTGTGACTCCATAATGATCCCTTATAATGATCTTTTCCAGGTTGGTACTATAAGCCATTGAAAACAGAACTGCACATTAAATGCAAAGTTACATTTAATGTCACATATAGTTTGGCCATAGATATGCAGCATAGACAATACAAATATCTACATTTAAATTCACAGTTTCTTACAAGTCAAACCTGTGCCAAATGTGAGCACATGGATGATTCAGCTTTGCAGACAATCAAACAAAAATCGGCGGCCAAGAATTGTAGTTGTCTACAATGTCTATAAGCCACCTGGTGGCTTCAATGTGAATGTAACAGCAGCGCTTCGTCAGATGAAAAGGACTCTCTAGTCCAGCATCCTGATCTTGCAAAGGCCAACGAGATGCCTATTAGAAGCCTATCTAGAAGCAGGACTCTCCCCTTCGTGACACACACGGCCTCCGATTCTGCAGGCGTCATAGTTATAATGACAAGCAGCCATTCATAGCTTTATCTTCCATGATTTTCTTCAGTTACCTTTTAAAGCCATCCTAGCTTCTGGTCGAGTTGCGGGTGGCGCTGTGGTCTAAACCACAGAGCCTAGGGCTCGCCGATCAGAAGATCGGCGGTTCGGATCCCCACAATGGGGTGAGCGCCCGTTGCTCGGTCCTGCTCCTGCCAACCTAGCAGTTCGAAAGCACGTCAAAGTGCAAGTAGATAAATAGGTACCGCTCCAGCGGGAAGGTAAACGATGTTTCTGTGCGCTGCTCTGGTTCACCAGAAGGGGCTTAGTCTCATTGGCCACATGACCCTGAAGCTGTCTGTGGACAAACGCCGGCTCCTTCGGCCAATAAAGCAAGATGAGCGCTGCAACCCCAGAGTTGTCCGCGACTGGACTTAGCGGTCAGGGGTACCTTAACCTAGCGTCTGGTAACAAATTCCATAGATTAACAATGCTCTGCACAAAGAAGTACTCACTTTTTGTGTGCCCTTAATTTTTTAACGTTCAGCTTTATTGGACAAACCCAGGTCTAGTATTATGAGGGAGGGATAAAAACTATGCTCACTTCCTCCACACCAGGGATGCATAATGTTCTTTGATGTCCTCCCTTTACTCCTTGCCCTTTTTTAAGCTTAAAAGCCCCACCACTGTAGCATCTGCTCCTAGGGGAATTGCTCCAGTACCTTCATCTGGAGGTACTGGAACCCTTTTATGAACCTTTTCCAGTTCTACAACATCCTTTTTGAGGTGCAGCAACCAGAAATGCTTTCAAGCCACATACAGTTATATAAAAACATCGTGATATTGGCAGTTTTATTTTCAAACTCTTTTCTAATTATCCCTTACATGGCATCCACATTTTTCACAGCAGATGCACACTGGATCAGGCATGGGCAAACTCGGCCCTCCGGATGTTTTGGGACTACAACACCCATCATCCCTAGCTAACAGGACCAGTGGTCAGGGATGATGGGAATTGTAGTCCCAAAACATCTGGAGGGCCGAGTTTGCCTATGCCTGCACTGGATCAACATTTTCACTGTGATCCACCAGAATCCAAAGATCACTTTCCTGCTCAGTCACCTCCAGCATCAGACCCCGTTAGTATTTTTTGCCTCGATGTGGACTAATTTACACTTGCTTACACGGAATCACACTTGCCATTTTAATACCTAGTTTGCAGAGATCCCTCTGAAGTTTCTCTCAATTCATTTAGTTTTTACAGCCCTAAGCAACTGGGTATTATAAGCAAACTGCAGATCATTTATGAACAAGTTAAAAGCACATTAAATAATGGGCATGACAGGAACTCACACAATAATTATTTGCTCTGCACCCTGGTCAAGTGGGCACCTGGGCACCATGAGGACTCTCCTAGGCACTGAGGCAAAGAGGCAATTTATTCCCTTCTGAGGGATTAAAGGTGGTAGGATGGAACATAACACTTGCAATTTCAGGGTGGGTAGCTTATTTTTTATGTTCCTCTACATTTAAAGATGAAACACACAATGCAAATAAAAAGTAGCAACACTTACAAAGAAAGTTTATTGCCTTGTCCACACCTTGCCATGCACATTTTCTACTTGCAGAGAGGTTTCGTTTGTTTGTATGAACTGGTGAGCATTTTAAAAGCACTTGCTATTGAAAGAAGCATTTCAGAAACAGAATACAGAAAACCCCCCTAGGCAGACCTTACCCCTTTGCAAGATGAAGCAGTGAATCCTCCCGTTTCCCTGTGTACATCCGGTTACACTCGTCCCCTATCATTGCAAGCTGGAGTCCAACTTGGGTTGCAGCCCTGGAAATGTTGAACACACATGAAGATGATCCTTCATTACAGATCTGTCCCAATGCTGAACAAATTAACAGGCAAACAGACAACGTAACTGATAAAGGACTGAACACAGATAATGCATAAGCAGCTTGTGGTTGCCCTCTCAAAAATGATATAAGGGAGTTGAAAAAGAATTAAAATGGTCGAGAGGTTGGAGCAGCTTCCCTATGAGGAACAGCTAAATGTTGGGACTAGTGTTTTTTTTACAAAGGAACAGCGATGGGAGACATATACCTGATGGAACTCATTACCATCTGATGGGGTGATGGCCGCTAGCTTAGATGACTTTAAGTGGCTATACTCACTATATGAAATGTTCACATGCTCTGGTTACTGCTTGGAATTGAATGCTAGATCAAATGGACTTTTGACCTGATCAAGCAAGGCAGTTCTTGAGATTCTTATGTATCTACAAAGGAGCAATTTTTCAAAATAATAATAGTAAATAAATAAATGTTTTTTTAAACCTCTAGGTTGCTGCGATTCTTCCACCCCTTGAAGTCCAATAAGCCACCATTAGGCTATTCTACGTATGGGCAACTCCCCACTTAGGCAGGCGTTATGTTCCATGCATAATAATAATAATAATAATAATAATAATAATAATAATAATTTATTATTTATTATTTATACCCCGCCCATCTGGCTGGGTATCCCCAGCCACTCTGGACGGCTTCCAACAGAATATTAAAATACAATAGTCTATTAAACTTTAAAAGCTTCCCTAAACAAGGCTGCCTTCAGATGTCTTCTAAAAGTCTGGTAGTTGTTTTTCTCTTTGACATCTGGTGGGAGAGCGTTCCACAGGGACGTGAAATGTGTGTAACTGGGGAGCTCTGTTTTCTGTCCCCCTCCCCACTTTTGTTTGGGTGATCTAAGGGGCAAGAGAGGCCCCCTTCCTTCCCTCCTTGCCCGCAATCTCGCCAGGAAGAGCAGGGGAGCCACACAGCAGAGCCTCCGGCCAGGAGCGGCTTACTGCCCATCTGCTGTTGAGCAGAGAGCTCCCGCGTGCCATTTTGCAAGCGACAGCTCTTTTAATGCATTCTAAATCTTCTCTTTACCTTGAACATTCTCCTTCATCTGGTAGATATAGAAGGGGTTCTTCCCAGGGGAGCTGCTACCCCCCAGAGCACCGTGACCCCAGAGAGGCTGGAGAAGCCGCACAGTGGGGGTGGGGGTGGCAGTGTGCAAGCCAACGCCAGAGTCCTAAACTACAGAAAAAATCATCTTTGGCTTCTGGGGAACAAGCCACGAGGACTCTCCAGCTCTCTGCTGCCGTTTCCAGATTTGAATAGATTTATTTATCGGGATGGGTGGGTGGGTGCCTGTATTTATTTAGAAGGTTTACATATCCTCCCTTTCAGCTACATGTTTTTTTTTAAAAAAATATTTATTAAAGATTTTAAACATTAAATTCACATATAACACCCTCACCCAAATACAACAAACAAAGAACAACAGAAAAAAACAAAAAGGATAACATATAATAACAAACACACCCCAAAATCAAATGTCCAACATCCATCTTTTCTTCAGCTTTTGGACTTCCTCACATCTCCCATTCCTGCGTTCCCAGTTATAGAATTATAAACAGCAATTTATCACCTTATTTCAACTCTTATTTTGTAGTTTTCAAATATTATGTCCCCGACTTTAAACATTTTTATCAAATAGTTAAATACTTAATTTAGACATAATGTTATTCCAGCTACATGGTCCCCAAGATAAATAAAAACATATACAATAAAATATAGCAACATCACAATTAAATACAGAACAACTGCCTCTAACTGTCCGACCCCTTGAAACATCATTACAACATTGCCACCATGTAAGGCTTTCACAAAACGCTGGCAGGGCCAAACCATGGCGGT
Organism: Podarcis liolepis; assembly: GCF_965112155.1. Classification (NCBI taxonomy): domain Eukaryota; kingdom Metazoa; phylum Chordata; class Lepidosauria; order Squamata; family Lacertidae; genus Podarcis; species Podarcis liolepis. Next base: position 5,034,089 of record NC_139556.1, read on the forward strand.
TTCAGTAGGGATGTGTCTATGCTTTGATTCTGTGGTGGAAAAACTGGCACATAATGTGGAAACCAGCCTCCTGGTTTCTAGTCTGTATTTACTACTCTGTGAAGCTAGGTTTGAAAATGTGCAGGCAACAGCCACTAAAATCTAAATAGCCACTGGGATGGCTGAGGGACAAGGGCTGAGGTAGGGCTGCAGTACCTTATGACAAATTCTGCATACGACCTTAATTTGCATAACTAAGGGATAATTAAGGGATACAGAGTTTGGATTGTCAGGTCAGGATTTGATCCCCCACCCCTACCCCAAACCCCCCCCATACAAATCCAATTCTGCTGTAGATCAGAATTCTCTTGCGGGAGGGAAAGCAATGTGCTAATTTGATTAGGTCTTATCAATCACGTAACCTAAAAAGATTCTTTGATGCTTGCTGAAGATAACAATGTGAATTATTAAGGGTTTGCTGTTATTTCTAAAGGGAAAGCTTAATAGAAGCAGTGCCTTTGTGTCCTTATTGCAGAGTAGTCAATGTGACTGTCTGTTGCCGCTAACACATGTCCTACGGCAGATGGGCATATGATGTGGCCTGACCCTGTGTCAGATCACCAGCACATCTTGCTCACAATTGCTTCCTCTGACTGATAACAATTCGCCAGGGTCTCAAGAAAAATCATTTCAACTGTGAATTCTAAGAGTTGAATCTGGGACTAGACGTGGGTCTTCCTCACCATAAAGACCTAATGAATTTATTGCAGTATTTTGTTGTATTAGAGCAAAGTATTTGATAGGTGCCCAATAAGCATTTGGATTCGCACAGAATTTGTCTGATAATGGGGACAGGAGCCCAGCAAAGCTTATGCCACAAAACATTTGTCAGACTGCAATCCGAAACTGAATATAAGCCCTATTTACAGTCACGGGAAAAAGAAAGTGCACCCTCTTTGAATTCTGTGGTTTTACATATTGGGACATAACAGCCATCATTTGTTGCTTAGCAGGTCTTAAAATTAAGTCAATACAACCTCAGATGAACAACAACACATGACATATTACGCTGTGTCATCATTTATTTAACAGCAAGTTAAATGTTAAAGTTCATGACAGTACAATTAGAAAAAGATTGAACAAGTACAGTGGTACCTCGGGTTACAGACGCTTCAGGTTACAGATGCTTCAGGTTACAGACTCCGCTAACCCAGAAATAGTACCTCGGGTTAAGAATTTTGCTTCAGGATGAGAACAGAAATTGTGCTCTGGTGGTGCAGCGGCAGCAGCAGGAGGCCCCATTATCTAAAGTGGTACCTCAGGTTAAGAACAGTTTCAGGTTAAGAACAGACCTGTGGAACGAATTAAGTTCTTAACCCAAGGTACCACTGTATGGTTTGTTTGGAAGGGTTTCCAGGAGAAAGCCTCGTCTCTCTAAAAAGAACATGGCAGCATGGCTTTGGTTTGCAAAGTTGTATCTGAACAAACCATGAGACTTCTGCAGCAATGTCCTTTGGACAGATGAGACCAAAGTGGAGATGTTTGGCCATAATGCACAGTGCCATGTTTGGTGAAAACCAAACACGGCATATCACCACAAACACCTCATACCAAACTGTCAAGCACGGTGGTGGAAGGGTGATGATTTGGCCTTGTTTTGCAGCCACAGGACCTGGGAACCTTGCAGTCATTGAGTCGACCATGAACTCCTCTGTATACCAAAGTATCCTACAGCCAAATGTGTGACTATCTGCTCAACAGCTGAAGCTTGGCTGGAATTGGGTCATGCAACAGGACAATGATCCCAAGCACACCAAGCAAATCTACAACAGAATGGCCGACAAAGAAAAGAATCAAGGGGTTGCAATGGCCCAGTCAAAGTCCAGACCCAATTGAAATGCTGCGCGGGACCTTAAGAGAGCGATGCATAAACAAATGCCAGCAAACTTCAATGAACTGAAGGTGCAATGCTGTAAAGAAGAATGGGCCAAAATTCTCCCAAAGTAACATGCACTGGATTCCACCGTTAGTCTTTAAGACAGGCTAGTAAATGACCACTTGCCCATGGCAAGAATTGCCTACGAGTATGTGAAGTATGCAAGTTTTTTGTAAATTGGAGAACAGTGCTGCTTTCCTCTTTGTTCTGTTTCATGTGGGCAGATGGACTAAAAACATTTTGGGGAACTCAATTGCAAGGCTACATCTTTGGTGTGTCACAGGGTTTTGTAGTCTTTATATTCTTATGCCAAGGTGTGGTAAAATTTAACAGGCAGTCACTAGAAAAATAAGGGGCACATCTTTGAAATAAGTGTGTTTTGCTGTTGAGTTATTCCAAGCTTCCAAACAAAAATACAGTTTTAATGAGAGAGACTTTTATGCACTGATCAGTAGGTTAAGTAGCTTTAAAAGACAAGGTATCTAGAGAACGCAGCGAAGATGACTTTGTCAGCTGCTCTTTGCAACAGCTGGGCTTCTTAAGAATGACTGTTATTTGTGACCTGGAGACGGGAAAGACTGCTAGATATTTCATGATGAGGTCTAGATAACGCAGATCATCAGAAATGATAACACTGGATTTTCACTCTACTCATCTAACATGTATTGTAAGAACTGACCTCATACAAGCTTAAAAACCAAACAGTTACCAGAAGGAAAAGCAGAGTGTTAATACCATGTGATACCTGATATTCATCTCCATTTGCTCTGCGATGTCTACAGATCTGTTGTGACTGTTCTCTTCTGCATTGGCATTGTTGTGGCTGGAGAGAAGGAAGTGTCTGGAGTTTTGTCCCATTCGGGCCATGGCTTCTTCTAGCTGTAGAAGCTGTAATAAAATTAAACATAATCTTTTCATATTGGTTAACAATGCCTTCGGCACACAGCTACAGCTAAAACGAACAAACATTTTTGTCTGAATACAAGGCAGGTACAGTATCTAGCATTTAAGGTTAGACTCTGCAGCAGAACCCAAAGAATGTGTTAATGATAGTGGTTAGTTTCTTTGGGCTGGATTCAACTAACTACTTGTGCTCATGGGAGCCAGAGTGAGTCCTACTAGTGAATGGTGCTCCCCTCCCCTTTCCTACCCCTGTACCTTCTCCAAGTTGGCTGGGGGGCTTGGAAGAACCCCACAAACAGTGGATAGGGGCGGTCGCTCCATCAGACCAAGCAGAAATGCCTGCACTTGCAGAGCGATCTCCTTAGCGCTATTGTTAATTCCACCCATTAACTGCATATTTCAGTTTTGCAAAACGAATAATCTTTTCAGGCATCCTTAGCTGTTGCTTGGCAGTTACCATTGACAGAGTGAGTGTTCTGTGGGTCTCTGGTAAGACAGTTTGCTTGTCGCTTTAACTGTTTTGCCAGGCGTACACCTCTTCTTTTCCAGAGGCTAAATTCAGCCCCCTTCTCGACACTTTTGTCTTTTCGTTGCTAAAGCTTTTTGTTGACAGAATGGCTGACCTGAATAACACCCTATATGAGGAACCATTTGAGACGCATCTGTGCTGCTGGCAACACAAAACCAACAGGTCGTTCATATCACGCAGCTGAAATCAGCTTGAAGACATCTGCTGCAACAAGCTTGCTCTTAAATATATCCAAAGAACCACCCAAATTCCAGTGGCAACCCAGAATAAACTGGTAAACTGAGCTCTGGACTTCAAGAGTGCATCCGTGCTACAGCATCTGCTTATCTGTGTCTAGCTAGTTCCTCAGTCTGAGCAATCTGCTCTAGTTTGAAGACACTGCCCAGGTGGCATCTTCACCTCTGCTTGACTTGATGACAATTGTGTCCTTTGGCTCCATTGCTTCTTGTCTGTTGCAGCAGACCAAGGGAGAGGAGGTCCGAATCTTCTTGGGATCAGCCTCAGTGATCAAATTCTTCTATTTTCGAAGGCCAGGGTAAAAAGGTGCAACTTCAGCAACCTATGGAAGCTAGATGCTTGCCATCACCATTAAGGCCCCCTCACAAGCCACCCGCATCGAATCTCTGGGACACTGGGTCACAGAGCGGTGGCATATTTTATCGTTTCTGATATCAAGTTAGACTTTAACTTAGGCCTCTAATTTTCTACAAGGCAAAGAGCCATTTTTGCAGCCTTGTTCCCATGGCACATTGGCTCCTACTTTGCAATGTGGTCAAAAAGCTCAGCTCAAAACAATGAGCTCCACTCCACTCCACTCCACTCCAGCTTTGTTAGACACTACAGTGGTGCCCCGCAAGACGAATGCCTTGCAAGACGGAAAACTCACTAGACGAAAGAGTTTTCCGTTTTGGAGGTGCTTCGCAAAACGAATTTCCTATGGGCTTGCTTCGCAAGACGACAATGTCTTGCGAGTTCCTGCTGGGTTTTTTCCCTTCCCCCCCTTTTTCTAAGCCGCTAAGCCGCTTATCAGCTGATCCGATCAGCAGATAAGCCGCTAAAAGCCGCTAATAGCGCTAATCCTTCAATGGGCTTGCTTTGCAAGACGAAAAAACCGCTAGACGAAGAGAATCACAGAACGGATTCTTTTCATCTTGCGAGGCACCACTGTAGTTTGCTTATAGCAGCAAACCAACTTTTGGTTTGTTTCCTCCCAGACACGCTAAAGAAAGGAAAGGGGAAGCAGCAGGCAGCTCTACGTTGCTCATTCACATTAAATCCCTTCAAACTATGGTTTAACATGTTCTGCAAAACGGGCCAGTTAGAGTGTTGGCCTAGCATCTGTGAGACCAGGGTTCAAATTCACTCACCCATTCTCCCATGCCGTTCTTTTTCATAGTGATTTTTTTATAATTCCCTTAAGTGTGTTATTTATTTATTTATGATGTGCGGGTGAGAATATTCTGAAACTCTTGTGGGAACATTTTAAAAACGTGTTTAAAACAAGAGCAGAAATGTCTGTATTTGTACAAAGCCAAAACTGTTTTCTGAAAAGGACTGAGAATAAGCCCACGTGCCTAAGAAATCAGACATGCAAACAAGTCATACAACATCAGGGCAAAACTGCAAAGCGCAACATATGCCAGCTCACACCTGTTATGGTAATATAACTCTCCCTTTGGCTAATAAACCAACACAGATATTTGCTTATGCAGTCCAGAATTCAGCTGCAAGTTAGCATGCTGTTTTTCCAGCCAACTTGTTTAAAATGATAAAGCAAGGATCAAAGATGCAGATTTATGATTCCAAGGTGGCCAGGTGGCCCGGTTTAAATGAATGCTGATAGCATGGAAGATAAATGCTTTATTTGCTTCTGGAATTAAGTCAAACTGTGTTGTCCCCCGTCCCCCCGTCCCCCGCATTTTTGGAAGGAGGCCTAAACTGGTGCCCCATGATCAATGAGGGTGGAACAGTTTAGCATGCAGAGAAGTGACGCAGCTCGTGGCTCTGTATAATCGAGACAGCCCCCAGTTCTGATCTCACCTCAGCCGGCGACTGAAAAAAAGGACCTTAGAAACACCACTATTCTCTCAGCTGCAAGAAGCAGCTAATAAAGCTGCTCAAATATATTGGGTAGCTGTGAGAACTATGAAGATAATATACGTGACGGGCTTCAAGCACTTTAAATGCATATATCATATCAGTAAGTATATGATTCTTAGGTTTGGTAACAGTAAAGCTATAGAACAAGAACTAATATTGGCCATGTTGCAGGCAAAGCCTCTCGTGGAACCAAGCCAGGCATGTCGGAAAAATGACTTGCATGCTTGAAAATGGATTAATTCTTCTCTTACTAAAGACACCCTTCAGAGTGAGAGCACCCTAAGTCCAGGCTCGTCGAGCACAACTGAATTCCACTTGTCTACATTACTTTTCAGATAACTGTCTGGTGAGATCACTTCTGTATCTGGCGGATGCTATCAAAATATTCAGCACAGCATGATGGATGTATACACCAGAAAATCAAAGGCAGGGCACTTTCCCTTTTTTTTAGTTTGGAGTGCCACAGATAAGTGTACCCACTTACATTGTCATCACTAGCATTGTTTTCAAAGGGGCTTCAGAGCTGCTCTGGAGGAGGGAGCTATGGGTTCAGAAGCATCAGTTAACAGGCATATTCCACAGGTAGTCCTATACAAGCTTGGAAGCCTGAACTGTTTATATTTAAGAACTTTCCTCCAATGCTCTTGCTCAAAAAAGGGAACTCCCAGAAGGGGATTCCCCATTGCAGACCCCTACACCCCCCCGAAAATCTTCTCCTGAGGGTTGGGAGAACCCGATTAGGTAGCTTTGCTCTCACAATGCAGTCTCCATCCAACCCTCCCCATGCAATTACCTCTCCTTCTGCAGCTTGCCCATGCCACATGGCAGACCTCTTCCTAAAAGTCTTGTGCAGCGGAGAGGAGGAGGAGAAAATTCCCCTTGTGTAAACATCATCGAAGGACTGCCACATTGGATATTGACTGACTTATTTATGGGGCATGCTTTTTGTACTAAAATGGTCCCTGCTCCCAGATTTACAACGTAGAAATGCATGACATAAGAGGAAAGAGGAAGCGGAGGGAAGAGGAGGGAAAGAGCAAGCTCAACTTACAGTTCTTATTGCACAGTTAGTTAGGTTCCGGTTGCCTTGTGCTTGATAAAGAGCAGCCCCTCCCTAGAAGCACTCCCCAGCCCTACCCACATCCATCAGATCCAGGTAGAGCTGGTGACAACATACAATCCAAAGGACATTCCTTCACTCCAGACAGGTGACTTGATGGCAGTCAGAGACCAACTTAAGTTTCCTAGCATCCCAGAGTCATTTCTTTTTCCCAAAAAGGCATAGTTTGCGAGTCATTGCAGAAGGCAACTCACTCCTCCCAAACTAGGTACATCTGAATCCCAAAACAGATGCTGAATCCTGCAGAGACTGCAGTGCCTTGTGTCCTCATGTCCTGGAGGTGGGAAGATGGCCTGCTTTGGATGGGATTGCTCTCCCCTGGAAGGAGCAGGTCCACAGTCTGGGACTGCTCCTGGATTCATCACTGTTGCTGGAGGCTCAGTTAGCCTCAGTGGCTAGGAATGCCTAATCCCTGCTCCGGATGGTTTGCCAGCTATGGCCCCGTTGGGCAGCGGTGGCTTGGCCACTGCATCCCATGTTCTGCTAACTTCCAGAAGGGATGGACTGCAATGCGCTTCACATGGGGCTGCCCTGCAAGACGACTCAGCAATTTCAATTCCTCCAAATTTTATTTGTTTATTAAATTTATATGCCGCCCTTCATTCGAGGGCAGTTTACAGTACAGTCGTACCTCGGCTTCCGAATGCCTTGGGAGTCGAACGCTCTGGCTCCCAAACGATGACAAACCGGAGACGAGTGTTCCGGTTTTCGAATGTTCTTTTCAAAGCTGAAAGTCTGAGGGGGCTTCCGATTGGATGAAGGAGCTTCCTGCAGCCAATCAGAAGCCCCACTTTGGAAGTCGAACGTTTCGGAAGTCGAACGGGCTTCCGGAACGGATTCTGTTCAACTTCCGAGGTACGACTGTATTAAAATCACAAAAATACACAAGAACAAATGAAACATTCACCCCCACACAAGCAGGAAGCCAGCACAGAAAAGGCCTGTTTGTTCTCATGTTGCCACCCTTCCCACAGAGGTGCGTCAGCTTTTGGAGAAAGCTGAAGATGTACCTGCTCACCCTGGCTTTTGACACTTCAGGTGTATATTTTTAGGACCTACCTTATTTTTGTGGTTTTCAGTTGTGTTAAACTGTTTTTTTATATTGTTAATTAATAATCCAACCTCTCTTCCAGGTTTGTCCAGAACAAATAAAAATACAAACAGTGCTTAAGTTCACTGGCCTCCCCCCACCCGCAAAACCACACATACCTGAGCTATTAACTGACATTTAGCAAGTTTTAAGTAATGACAGAAAGGTATTTCCATTTTGCCCTTTTGACCGAGTGAGTATTATTTGGTCATGTGTCTTCACAAACCACAAATTTTAATGGGGAACAGACTGAGTGGCTGTTTGCATATGTGGTCCAGGGCATATGCTGCCGTTCCAAAAACATGATACCATCACCCGTTTAGCAAATACAACCCCATTTCATTTCAGAAGGATGCCTTTTTTGAATAAATGCGGTGGGAAATGTATGGAGCTTCATGTTAAAAGCACATAACACTTGCTCCACATTTCTAAGCAATCGCTGTGTTAGTGCCGCACCAACCACTCTTGAAACTCCGTGGCTGCTGAAAACATGTTTGTCCAGGCAAGCCTACCCAGACATATAGAAGGCTGACATGGGCTTTAACCTAGTTTTCAGCTTGTCATTGATTTTAATTATTTTTAAATGCTTTAAATAGTTGCTTTTAATTGTTTTTCACTGTTAATGTTACTCTATTCTGTTTGCATGCCACTTTGTGAGACTTTATTACAATGAAGCATTATACAAATCTTGTGAGATTAAACATAATTAAACATTCCAAATATTATTACTCTCTAGGTACTTTCTGTACAACAGCAAAACCATAAAATCTCAGATGGGGGGGGGGAACATGATCTTCTCCCCCACCCCCAGTTAGCTCCCTAAGGGGTCACAAACAGTAATTGTCTCATCCCTTCCGTGTGCCATTTCCTGTGACAAATCAACCTCAATGACCTTGAAACACTGTTTATATTTAAAACAATTCCTAACACAGCTTGAATAACTCTCAGGCAGATTTTCTTCTGCAATGAACATTCATGCATTCCCTCATTTTTTTTATCTCATCCTTGCTCTGCAATACTACTCTGGCTGACATCGGAAATTGGTTCCTGCCTGCTTATTATGTGTAGTCCATTCCAATGCATATTTCATTCAGACGTTTCACTGTGCTATTTTGAAGTTCCATGGGACTGCAGCTTTAGGCTGCAATCCTGTGAACACTTGCCAGTAAATAAGCACCACTGAACTCAGCAGGACATACCTCTGAATAGATGACACAAGACTGCACTAACAGAGGGTTGCAATTGACATGTGAAGTGCCCCTCACTTCTGTCTACAGCAGGGGTCGGCAACTTACGGCCCATGGGCCACAAGCGGCCCATGGGGGGTCGTTTTACCGGCCCATAGACCCTCCTCCTGCAGCCAATGGGAAGCTGCGCACGCCTCCTCTGCGCCAGAAGGGGTGCCAGAAATAGCGTTTGTGCATGCATGCGCACACACTCTGGTCCACCGCGCCGTCTGCAGGACCGGGATTCGGCCCAAGCCACAAAAACTTTGCCGACCCCTGGTCTACAGCTTGGGCAGAAACCACCTTCTTGACCTCTGGACCCCACTGTCAGTCTCACCTGCTTGGTCCACCGGAGCCTGACTTGGCATACAGAGGCAGTCCCTGACTTCCCGAGGGTCTGAGACCCACTACTCTTATGCATTTGTTGAATTGATACCCGCAGGTCTCAGGGTGGTTCAGAGAATAAAATCAGAATATAAAACCACAAAATGCAGAATCAAAATAAAAAAACCACCCACATCAAATACACCCATTTGAAAAGGGCATAGGATGGGGCTGCGCATGGCTACCCCTTACTTGGTTTAGCTGGCCACTCCAAGCCGTTTCCCGGGATTGTGGCCGCTGTCGCCTGCTGGCATCTTCTAGGAGCCACGGGAGAGAGCTGAGTGCAGGGTGGGGGACCAAAGGTGAACAAACTACCCCCGAAGGAGCAGGGTGTGTCCCCCCACCAGAGGTACTACCCCTCGTCTAACACCCCATACACCCCAAGGGGGGTTCTTACACTGCCTCAAGGCACTATTTAGAGGGGAGGGAGGACCCTGCCCCCATATTTCCCATCCTGAATGTTACGCAGCATCCATATTTCCAGATATCTCATTGGTTTTACACCCAGTATAAAGCATATTCTTATAAACAGTTACACTGGCCTGTGTAACAGGCACGCATGCTGAAATGCACAAATTCTTGCATTCAGAAAGAAAGTTGCATGACCTGACATGGGAGGAGAAACATGGAAGGCAAGTGAAACAAGGAGTATGAAACCACCTGTTATTTGCAAGGCTGGTCTAATCTATTTACTGAGCTTCACTAAGAGTGACTTCCACCTAACTATGGTGAAGTGCTATTTACTCTTAAGTCACGTGAATATATTCATTTTTATTTCCTGGTTGACTAACACTGGAAGCAAGTAAACATATTTCCCTCAGCAGAAAACATTTTCAGATTGGGACCAACTAACTTCTGTATTTTCTGGAACTATTCTATTCTATGGGGGGGGGGGGCAAAGACAAGCTCAGCGATAGAGTGTGTTGCTTACTGAAGGTCCCAGATTCCAACTGGCGAGATCTCTGGCAGCAGAAAAGGATCTCTTCCTGAGAACTTACAAATTATACATTTGAAGCCCATTTCCCCCTTCAAAGAATGCTGGACACTGTAGAATCATAGAATCATAGAGTTGGAAGAGACCACAAGGGCCATCGAGTCCAACCCCCTGCCAAGTTTGTCAAGAGCTGCTGGGAATTGTATCTAGGAAGGGTTAACTACAGCAATCAGAATTCTCTGAGGGCCTTTAAAGGTACTGTGTGTACACAGCCTAGATGGACCAACTGCCCTCCTCAGCGTGAGACAACTCTTTATAAACTTCTATGCCTTCTGAGATGTGCTACAACACTTAAGACAGACCAAATACTTCAGAGCAAGCGGTCTCTTATACAGAGAGTTTTTGACAATAACTTTCATTTCCATGATTTCCCCCCCTAATTCATAAATGCAATGACTAAGTCTCACTAAAGGTAAAGGTACCCCTGCCCGTATGGGCCAGTCGTGTCCGACTCTAGGGTTGTGCGCCAATCTCACTTAAGAGGCCGGGGGCCAGCACTGTCCGGAGACACTTCCGGGTCATGTGGCCAGTGTGACGAAGCTGCTCTGGCAAGCCAGCGCAGCACACGGAAGCGCCGTTTACCTTCCCGCTATAAAGTGGTACCTATTTATCTACTTGCACTTGGGGGTGCTTTCGAACTCATAGGTGGGCAGGAGCTGGGACCGAAAGACGGGAGCTCACCCCACCGCGGGGATTCGAACCGCCAATGATACAATTGGCAAGTCCTAGGTGCTGAGGTTTTACCCACAGCGCCACGCTAGTCTCACTAAAAGAGCACTACTAACAGCGCCTTGGTCTTATCTGGATTGAGCTTCAGTCTGTTGGCTCTCATCCATTCCATTACTGAGGCAAGACACTGGTCCAGCACTTCCACTGCCTCACCTGCAGATGTAAAGGAGAAATAGAGCTGAGTGCCATCACAATATTCCTGGCAATGTACTTCAAAACTGTGGATGACCCCACTCAGTAATTTCATGTAGAGGACCCTGAGGACCCCCACATTAAGGCTCCACGGGGCTGAAAAACACTCCCTTAAGCATCACCTTCTGGGAACGACCATCCCACTGCAAAGTGGAGCTACTGATCCCTAATTTAGAGAGCCACTCCAGAACGATACCATGGTTGATGGTATCAAAAGCCACTAAAGAGCCACTCTCTCCTCACAGAGGAATCATACAGGGTAATCATACAGGGTGACCCAAACAGTTTCTATGCCAAAACCAAGCCTAAACCCTCCAAGAGCGCAAGGAGGAAGCCTCTTGGGCACCTGGGGCGGCGGGGGCAGGGCGGGCCACCCATAGGGAAGGCATGGAGTATGGGGTGCCCTTAGGGAGGGACGGGACACGCGGGGCCTCAGCCGCCCTACAGCTGGGGGGGGCAGCGGGCGGACAGCACAGAGCCTGTGGGTGCTGAGACACGTGGCTCGTGCATGCTGCAGGCCCTGCAGTGTGCCACCCACCATTTTGTCACACACACCCCGTCAGGGTGGCACCCGGGGCAGACTGCACCCCCCCTTCTTATGCCCCTGGATCTGGTTTACAACCACCCACTCAAGTACATTGTCCAAGAAGGGGAGACTGGCAACTGGCCGGGAGTTAGATTTTCCGAGTCCAGGGATGGTTTCTTGAGGAGTAGTTTTAGCACTGCCTCCTTCAAGCACCCCCCCCACCTCGTTTCAAGGAGGCATAATTTCCCTTACAAACGCTTAAGTCTGACTCCTATTTGTTCTTTCAGTAGCTTGATGTTTCTGCTTTGATGCTGGCGCAAATACTGATTATACTTTATAATCAAATGCCATGCCCTAATTAACAGGTTGGGTTTGTTCTTTTTATTTCTGTTATCTCCGTTCTCAACTTGTTCAATGTGTCTCGTCTTCCGTTCTTTCTCATTCCAACTGCACATGTGCTTCACTGTTTCACTCCAGTTCCTAATAAGACGGAACAGGTGGTTGTGCATGAAGCCTCACGCTATAATGAAAACAGAAGCCCCAGTCGGTTCAGCCCCAAAGTCCATCTAAGGCAAGCATAGCATTGCTAACAGTGGCAACTTAGATGCCCTCCCTGCAGAAACTCATAGGCACAGGAACACAGGTTAGCTAGCTCCTATGTACCAGGTTATGTCATTGGTCCATTGAGCTCAGTATTGTCTACACCAGGAACCTCTGAACCTCTGGGGTCTGGGGGCATAGCAAAATACCCATTCCACGCAAGAAAAACTGGCAATGCTTACTACTCCTCGCCCCCCCCAAAAAAACTTCTCAATTTTGAAAAATCAGGAAGGGCAGGGAAACTTGATGGGCACCAAAGGGTCTGTGACAGGGGCTTTCCAGGATTTCAGACCTGTGATCTTCAAATACAGTCTTCCCTCCAACTATACAGGAAGGCAACATCCCTTCCGCATTGATTGTCCCCAGAATACCAACCATGGTGATTCAGGTGACATAGAACTTTGGGTCTGGGGCTTCCTCTGGAGTATTCAGCAATGGGGAATTACTTAGGAGTGTTCTGAAAAAATGGAATTGAGACACACATTTCAGTCGCAATTTAACTCTTAGGAACCTGCCGGGGAGTCCTGGCCTCGTGCACCTCCTCCCTCCACTGCACACAGAACGTACAGAAGAAATGCCTCCCTAAATCAGGTTCCATGTAGCCCAGCCCTGCTTATCCTGAAAGTAACCAGAGAGAAGGTTGGATGTTTGCAGCCAATCATGAAGACAACATACAACCTTGTCATTTTCTCCAGTATCCGGTGGTAGCCTATGGAGGTTTCATTCATGGCCTGCCAATCACTGCTAAGAAATCCATCCTTCATTAGTATTGTCTAATAATCCACTGGTCTTCAATTGGTGGATCAAAGCCCACTAGTGCATTGTGGCCTGATCCAAGATGGGTTGTAACAGGGAAAAGACCATCATGCAAAGAAGATTTAAGAAATGGGTCCCCAAATGCATGTTTGGGTTAAAAGTGGGTCCCGGGCCTGAAAAGGTTGAAGATACCTGGTCTAATCCTTCTAAAATGTCATTTAAGCTAGGGGCCATAATCACATCTGTAGAAGTATCTCCCACTTTAGGTATTGTTTTGTACATGTGTTGTACATGGACTAGAAGATGGCAGGAGAAGAAGTGCAGAAACTTGAGACCACCTCTCAATCTTGCTAACTGCCCTGTCCCAAGATGAGAGCATTCTGAAGGGAAGTGCTTTAAGAACGGCTGCTTTAAGAATTCATCTTGAGAAGGAGAGTTTGCAATCTGCACTTTGCATTCTGAAAAGGGCCTAAAGATGTACACACTCTACCCTCAAAACACACTCGTCATTTCCCTCAAATAATTCTCGGCACAGTAAATTATCCCTCACAGAGTTACCAGTTTCAGCAACCCTTCACAAACTACAGTGCCCAAAATTATTTGGGGGAAAGAATGTGCTTTGAATGTACTTTAAAGGTCGAGTGTGTACAGAGCCTATATCTACATTTTCTAATTCTACAAATATGGAAAAGAAGTGGGAGGATGGGAGAGGACTAGACTAGTGGTGAGGCTTGATAAAGCAATTACAACTGATCTTTGGAGACAAGGAAAATACCGATGACCCAAGACTTTCTGGTGCCTGAGGAATAAAATCCAAGTAGTGCCCCAATGATGGTAAAAATAGTACAGTACTATTATAATTGGCAATTGCCACCCTTTAATAGCAATAATATGCTATCTGATATTATTCTGATTCTGATTCTGCATAAGGATAATGCTGCACTGGCCATGGAAGAGTTTGCCTGCGTTTTTTAAGCTTTCAAAATTTAGAGATGCTGCAAACTGAACGTTCATCTTAATATGCTGATTTGCTTAGTTCCAAATCTTCTTTACATTAAAAGAGAAGGGTTTGCTTTTGGAAAACCTGCTACCCTGGTTTTCTTTTCACAACAGCAAAACACAAACTGCTAGCTGAAATATGAACAAATACGTTGTTGTCAGACTCTAAGACAAGAGCAGACCAAAATAAGAAGAGCAGGTGAAATTGCAGGAGGTTTCACTATTAGAGGGAGTCGACATACAGCCTTCTCACAAGAGTGTTCTTCTTCCTGTTTTTCATCCAACAAGTGCAAGTGCAATCCAGGAAATAAGAACAGGGCCTGCACGCCACAATTTGCCTCCAGGGCAGACTATCGTGTTTGGCTATTCTCTCTAGGCCAAATGGCGTCCGTCTGGAGCGGAGCAAAGCTCCTCCACAGCCAGGGAGAGACTGTTTGCCTTTGAAGCATGTAACATTTGTAGAACACTAACAAACAAGCCTTAGGGGTTGAATTGTATTGTTAATTGTATACATTTTGATCTATCTGATCTTATTATTTATACGTTAATTTGAATATTAACCAAGAAAAGGCATTTTGCTTTAATGGCACCTGGCACAGCAGACCTGAGCCTGCAAGAGGCATTCCCTCCTTTCCTGAGGCAGAAAGAAGAATTCCTCTTCTAAAATGGCACCTGCCAGAAATGTTGTTGTTTTAGAAAGAATCACCATCTTTTACAAATTCTGCCGGCCAATTAATCAGGATGCCCTCTTAGTTGAAAAAGAGGAAATAATTCATATTAGGGATGAAGTCTGAATTTGCTTTTTGTTTAATTCAGTGGTGACCTTTCTGTGTAACATTAAATAAAGTTACGCTCCGAGGAAGCTCTGAGTTGGAGCCCAAACTGAGCAGGTTAATCCAGTTTAGGTGTTCAGTTAACCCATCTGAACTATTACCACTCGCTGATCCCCTTTGCAGACCATTTCCTGCAGAAGCCCCCGGGATCGAAGCAGCAGAGGGATCTGCCCCGATGGGCGCCCCCCGAGTCTTTTCCAGCCTACCTCGCTTTCCCCTCGCGCACCTTTCCTCCAGCCGAAGCGACAGCTGCCCTGCAGACGGACGAGAAGAGGCGTGAGCAAAGGATCGAGGCCATGGCGGGCGGGAGCAGCGGGGAAAGGAAGAAAGCGCCTAAAAGGCTCACTTACCGCAGCGTCACTTGCGCGCACTGGATCCTCCGCTCCAGCCCAGGCGCTTCCCCACCTCCTCGGCCCCGGAGAGCCGCCCTGCCCGGCCTCCCGGGGGCGGAGGGAAGCTCTCCCGTCCCGCCCAGCCTCGGCTCCGGAGGCTCGTGGAAAGCGAGGAGGCGCCGCCGCCAAGTGCCCCGAAGTTGGGTCTCCCGGGAGCGGAGCAAGAAACTTGCCACGCGCCATGCCTTGCCCTCCAAGGACGCCACATAAAGGACGGGGGGACGACGACCCTCTTTAACTACAAACCCCGAAATATGGGGGGGCCTCCAAACGGGTGCCAAAGTTTTGCCGGCGCTTGCAGCGTGAACCCCACGTTTTGCAGCAGCCGCTCCCAAACTGAGTAGCTGATGCATCAAACCCGGTTAACACCCCGAAATCCAATATTGGGAGTAGATCCCAAATCTCGGGGTTCATAGTTTGTGAGGCTGGAAAAATGAAAAGAAAAGAAGGGGGACGTGTGTACAGTGCAGCCAAAATAAGGGATTTTAGTCAACCAGTTAAAAGGGACCAGATAATTTTGGAGAGCAGCGCCAGTTTTTAGCCCTTCGTTTCCAGAGGTTGCTGCTCAAGACACCAGCCGATGAAACACTGCAATTAGATAACTTTTAGAAAACCACTTTTCGTGCAAAACGAAGTCCAAGCTACGAAGATGCTGCTGCAGTTCTGTATCTTTTCTCTCGTGCTCCATCTGCAGCTCTCAATTCCATCAGGCGGGGGGGGGGGAGGAAGGGGGGGGGAATAGCACCCGAAGTAAACCCGCAGATCAGACCATCTATGCTAGTCTACCACTACAAATCTATGGGAGAAGCGCTTGTGGTCCTTCCCTTGTAGCCCTTGGAACACCTGCCCGCGCCTCCTCCTCTTCCTCCTCTCTCTGAACTGCTTTCTCTATGGTTGCCCTCACTCTCCTTTCAAGGCTCCTCATCAATTCATAGACCATGCCAGGCTGCCCATCTCATTCGGGTCCTTTGGCGGCACAGCCGCAGTACGGCCTAGCGAGAGTGGTGGCGTAGGGCAGAGGGGAGGCCCCAGGCAGAGACGCCCAGTTCGGCGGCCGCGAGGAGGATGGCGGCGGAAGGGCCCAAGGCCAGTGTGGTGTAGTGGTTAAGAGCGGTAGTCTCGTAATCTGGGGAACCGGGTTCGATTCCCCGCTCCTCCACATGCAGCTGCTGGGTGACCTGGGGCCAGTCACACTTCTCTGAAGTCTCTCAGCCCCACTCACCTCACAGAGTGTTTGTTGTGAGAGAGGAAGGGAAAGGAGATTGTTAGCCGCTTTGAGACTCCTTAAAGGGAGTGAAAGGCGGGATAATAATAATAATAATAATAATAATAATAATAATAATAATTTATTATTTATACCCCGCCCATCTGGCTGGGCCTCCCCAGCCACTCTGGGCGGCTTCCATAGAAACCAAAAATACAGTAAAATATCACACGTTAAAAACTTCCCTGAACAGGGCTGCCTTAAGATGTCTTCTGAATGTCAGGTAGTTGTTTATCGCTTTGACATCTGCTGGAAGGGTGTTCCACAGGGCGGGCGCCACTACCGAGAAGGCCCTCTGCCTGGTTCCCTGTAGCTTTGCTTCTCGCAATGAGGGAACCGCCAGAAGGCCCTCGGCGCTGGACCTCAGCGTCCAGGCAGAATGATGGGGGTGGAGACGCTCCTTCAGGTATACTGGACCGAGGCCGTTTAGGGCTTTAAAGGTCAGCACCAACACTTTGAATTGTGCTTGGAAACGTACTGGGAGCCAGTGTAGGTCTTTCAAGACCGGTGTTATATGGTCTTGGCAGCCGCCCCCAGTCACCAGTCTAGCTGCCGCATTCTGGATTAGTTGTAGTTTCCGAGTCACCTTCAAAGGTAGCCCCACGTAGAGCGCATTGCAGTAGTCCAAGCGGGAGATAACCAGAGCATGCACCACTCTGGCGAGACAGTCCGCAGGCAGATAGGGTCTCAGCCTACGTACCAGATGGAGCTGGTAAACAGCTGCCCTGGACACAGATTTGACCTGTGCCTCCATGGACATGGACAGCTGTGAGTCCAAAATGACTCCCAGGCTGCACACCTGGTCCTTCAGGGGCGCAGTTACCCCATTCAGGACCAGGGAATCCTCCACACCTGCCAGCCTCCTGTCCCCCAAAAACAGTACTTCTGGGATATCAAATCCAAACTCTTCTTCTTCATCTTCCTGCCAGTCCTGGCGGGGAGGGGCTCCCAGGGGCTGAGGCTGGTGAGAGGAGGCCAGAACAGGCAACTCTCTGCAAGCCGTGGGAGCCCGGTGCCGGTCTCCCGTGCCTTGCGGAGAGCTGCGCGAAGCCTGGGCGCACTGAGCTCAGTGCACCCAGCCTTCGGCATGCAGGCAACTCTCCGCAAGCCGCGGGAGCCCAGTGCCTTGTGGAGAGCTGCGCGAAGCCTGGAGAGCGAGAGGGCTCGGTGCGCACCGATCCCTCTCGCTCTCCAGGCTTCAGCGAAAGTCTGCATTCACCCCATAGGACGCACACACATTTCCCCTTCATTTTTGGAGGGAAAAAAGGTCGTCCTAAGGGGCGAAAAATACGGTAGATCTTCACTCACCCCTTTTTTCTTGGACGTCATTTGCCTCAGGTGCCAAAAAATACTCGTGTCTAATTTTGTCCTAAAGCAGTGCTTCATTTCTAGAGAGAGATGGTGTATCTCAGGCCTGCAATCTACTCTGGAGAAAAATCCTGTTTCTTAATTTTAAAAACTGGGCATAGGTGAGGAATAAAATGAGCTCCATACAGCTTCAGAGGTTTTAGTAAAAAATAAATAAATTGGAGTAGGAATGTTAAATGACATCACTGAAGAAGGAAGAGTAGACTGCAAGTTCACACACCGTGACTTGTTTCAGACAGCTTTGTTGGCACGTAAGGGACAAGGGACAAAGTTGCAGAATAAGAAATCCCTGACGGATGCATTAGAAACTATGTCCTAGAATTTGCATCCACTGCCTGTTTAATCAGGATATAGGCAATGCACCCTTTGTTACCAGTGTTCCAGTACCCTTCTTCTGGCAGACGGTCTGGGTTTGCACAACAGCATCATTAACACTGAGACTTTGGAAGGAGGGGGAAGAAATAAGGAAGCTAACGATGACCCCCCCACCTGCCAGTAAGTGTTGTTATAGAGTATAAAAATTTGAGCATTTTATATGTTATTTTTAGGGAACAAGTCTGAGAATTGTGTCATACACCTGAACCGCAAATTCGATGCTTCATGTGCTGTTGTTTTTACATAAAAAACTACTCCTGTATATGTATATGTACAAAATAACATGCAACCAATGTGTATGTTGTAGCATGATATTCGATACATGTTCTTTTGACATGTACACACTACATTGTGCATACGTGTGACATAATTGCATGGGAGGAGCTACATGCTGATTTTACTCTGTTCTGACATGGAAGTATGAAATGTGTAATGACCTTGTGTCATTATGTTTGCTTTTCCAACGCATAATCATATACTGTGGAGGAAAGGAAAGTATGAAGTCCCAAGTGTCTTACCTATATTTAAATTAACACAGCACCATGCCTTACTTTCCTTACATAAATTAATTAATTTCCGTATTGCGGGAGTGGGGAGTGTACTTTGCAATGTTGAAGCAAGTGTATTTTTTTTTTAATCAGTTACATAGATCTGAAAGTTTAGCATGTGTCAGCATTGTAGGCCCTTCCCACTGATGTCTATGACATCAGCTCAGAATCCCAACCTCACTTGGCAGTTGAGACCCAGCCTTGGCTCAATAGCTCTTGGTTGCATTAGCTGGACAGCGAGAAACGAGAGTGAGAGACTATCAGCAAAGTCTGAAGGTCAGTGGGTGCAAAATTGGCGAGAGGACCAACATGCAGCCGCATGGAAGACGAAAGCAAGGAGGAGACCCTGAGTCCTGAATGGCTGCAGGAAAAGTAAGAAGAGGGGTCTGTACAAAAGGAGGTTATCCAAGGGCCGCCCCACAATATTTCAGCTGCAGATGCTGCAGAGCGGCTGTCTGGCGACAACACCACAGGAGTGATTGAGGTCCTCCCTTCTGACAACGATGAGGAAACACCCCTGAGTGACTCAGGCGCCACAAGGAGCTCCTTCTCCTGCTATGGGACCCACGGGGAGCTCCTCCACTACCAGCTCCCCAGATGCCCGGAGTACATAGAGAGTGTAGACCCCCAACTGGGCAGGAAGAAGATTCCCCCCCACCAAGAGGCAGAGACCCCACCACAGACCTCTGTCGCCTCTCACAGCGGCCAACATGGGCTGAAAGTGCCCCCAAAAGAGGAAGACCCTAGGGGGCTTGGAGAAGGAGACGGCCGCAGGAGGGGAGCTGAAGTCCCAGCTGCAGAACCAGCAGCCTCTGCCTGGCAGCCGAGGGCGGCGGGACCCAGCCATGTTGGTGACCCCGGCAGCATGGAGGCTGCTGGGGAGGCCAGGAGAAGTCCCTCTCCTGAGGCCTGGGGACCCAGCACCAGCAGCCCTGCCTCCCCCCTCGTGGCCTGGAAGAGCAAGAAGAAGACCAAGCACATCCAGGGGCCAGATGAAGAAGAAGACCAGAGCTCTCTGCCCCACCAGCCAGACCAGGAGGCGAAGCAGCTGCAGGACGTGGGGTCCCTGCAAGAGCAGCCTGGCCTCCCCGCCCCGGAAGAGCAGAGCAGCCAAGGGCCACAGAATCCACCTGCCGAGGGCCCGGGGCCCCCTGCGCTCAGCCCCAGCCGCAGCGGGGCGCCAGCCAAGAGGCGGCTGCCGGGCATGAGGCTGAGGCGCCGGCTGCGTGTGTCACTCCGCATAGGAACAGCGCCGCGTCCCAGGACAAGCTCTGCTAAGCCCCGCCCCCAGGCTCGGGTCTCCTCAGCAGAGGAGGAAGTGAAGCCCCGCCTCCTTCCACCTCGCGGCTCCATCCCGAACTGCCCTCAGCCTGCGCCAGGAAGCCAGCAGCCTTGATGGACAGCTCACGGAGGAAGAACATGGGGAAGCGGGGCGCCGGGCTGGCCAATGGGAGGCGGCGCCCTGGCGGCGGCGGCCATTGAAATCAGAGGCTGGCTAAAGTAATTCTAAGCTTGGCCATATATTTTGCTTAGTTCTCCTAGAATTGCCCCCACCCCTAATTGAGAATGCCTTTCAGGAGCTGCAACAAAACAAACTGAAGAGCTGAGAAATGTTCCCACCCATCTGATTGCCTTAATGCACTTTCCTTAAGTGCACCAGACAGTTCATTGATTTGGGAAACATGGATGTTGGAAACTTGAGACTTGCTCCCATCTTCATGAGGATGAAATGTTCACTCTTAAATGTTCCGTATGCCTGACTTTTGGGTCCCCTGAAGCCCGCAAATCAGTTCCTATAGTAAAACTACATACAATATTATAAAACAGAATAACAACTTCAGTTTTAAAAATGAGAACAAGAATGCTGAGAACAATTTTTTTTATTTGGATACCTGGTGGAAGAGATTAGTCTCTACTAACTTTTCTAAGCGTCTACTTAGTAGAATGAGCTTGGCATAGATTTCTCAGGAATACTATAAAGGCTGCCACTATCCAAAAAGCTTTATTTCAATATAGAAATGCAAGGTTGAGTGTAGTCTCAATATTCTCTCTCTCTCTATATATATATGAACTTTGCTATATGTCTTTTGAAGGTTTTTGGGATCAGAGTTGTTCATTAAATATGCTACATTTCCTAGCTCTTTGTGCTTTAAATTTTCTAGCCTAGAGCTATTTGCTGCAAACTGACCTAGTTTATCCTTCAGGCCCTTTTGTGAAGCCAATTTGCTCTCATTAAAATGAAATCTAGTTTCTCAGCATTCTCAAGATCCTGGCCCTTGTCGTTTAAGAGAAGCCTTAGTTGAATAAGTTATACTTGAATAAGTTACCTGTTACAACCTACGTTAGTTTAGCGTGTTCCTGTAATCAGTAGATTTAAGTCTTATATTTTATAGCGGGAATTATCACTGGCAGTAAAAACCTAGGTCATGACATTTTATATTTTTATTCATGTTCTGAGTACTTAATACTTGTTTCCATTTCAGATCTTGTGAAAAGCGGTATGATAATTGTGTGGTGGTGGACTTTCTGGATAAAGGCTTTCCTCCTAACGTAAGCTAATTTAGAGAGGTTTGTGGAAGGACAGTTTCCGATATCCTCTTCCTCATGAAGCCACCTGTGTCCCAAAAGACTGTAAAATAGATTAATGCTTTTTTATTATTATTAACATATGAAGTTCAATTGTATAAGGTTGAGTATTGGATTGCTGCCATCATAATATTCTAGCATAATTGTTCATGAACAGTAGATTTGCCACAAGTGGTGAAAAATAAGTTTGGAGTATTTTTCTGTATAGTACACTATTTTAAAAAATAATAAAATCTTAAATATGCTGAACACAAATTTGCTGTGAAAGTACTTCTCTCTCTCTTTACTGAAAGTGCTGTATTTTTGACATGTATACACTACACTGTGCATAGAAAGGTAAAGGGACCCCTGACCATTAGGTCCAGTCGTGACCGACTCTGGGGTTGTGGCGCTCATCTCGCTTTACTGGCCGAGGGAGCCGGCATACAGCTTCCGGGTCATGTGGCCAGCAGGACTAAGCCGCTTCTGGCGAACCAGAGCAGCGCACAGAAACGCCGTTTACCTTCCCGCCGGAGTGGTACCTATTTATCTACGTGCACTTTGACATGCTTTCGAACTGCTAGGTTGGCAGGAGCAGGGACCGAGCAATGGGAGCTCACCCCGTCACGGGGATTCGAATCGCTGACCTTCTGATCAGCAAGACCTAGGCTCTGTGGTTTAACCCACAGCGCCACCCACGTCCCACACAGCGCCACCCACGTCCCACATTGTGCATACGTGTGACATAATTGCATGGGAGGAGCTACATGCTGATTTTACTCTGTTCTGACATGGAAGTATGAAATGTGTAATGACCTTGTGTCATTATGTTTGCTTTTCCAACGCATAATCATATACTGTGGAGGAAAGGAAAGTATGAAGTCCCAAGTGTCTTACCTATATTTAAATTAACACGGCACCATGCCTTACTTTCCTTACATAAATTAATTTCCGTATTGCGGGGGGGGGGGGGGTAGTATACTTTGCAATGTTGAAGCAAGTGTATTTTTTTTTAATCAGTTACATAGATCTGAAAGTTTAGCATGTGTCAGCATCGTAGGCCCTTCCCACCTGTCCAGGGGTCCTTTACCTTACACCTGTGCTACTTTGGGGTTCTGCTACAACTGAATGCAAGAATAGTGTGGAGCAGAGACATTGCACCCCAGAGGGGGCGTGGAGCGGGGAGGTTCCTTGCATATCTTCAAGACGTGTTTAGGGGGCGGGGGAAGGCAGGGAATAAATAAATAGATGATGATGATGATGATAGTGACAAACGTTAGATGCAGAAGACATTGGGCTACTCTGGGGGGGAGGGGAGGTTGATAAATAGATCTAGAACAGTCATATATATCTATATGCTATATATACAGGAGAAAGGCGCTTAAGAGCCCCCTGCCGCGCAGTAGCTACGCCTTTATCTAGCCATCCTCC
Organism: Podarcis liolepis; assembly: GCF_965112155.1. Lineage (NCBI taxonomy): Eukaryota > Metazoa > Chordata > Lepidosauria > Squamata > Lacertidae > Podarcis > Podarcis liolepis. The sequence goes on from NC_139556.1 coordinate 5,056,928, forward strand.
AATGATGGGGATGGGGAGGGGGGCAGACCTCCACCTGCTCCTCCTCCTCAGCTCTGAGGGGAGAGAAAGACCCGCTTGTGCCAGTCCCTCTATTCCAGGCGCGCCAGTGCCTCTTTTGCTGAGTGCACCATTCTTTCTGCCTGCCCATTGCTGGCCAGGTGAAATGGTGCCGCTAGGGCATGGCGGATGCCCAGCCCCAAGGGGTACCTTTCAAAGGTGCCTGACATGAACTGAGGTCCGTTGTCCGAGACGAGGACTTCAGGACACCCATGAGTTGCAAACATGCCCTGCAGCACCCGGATGACGGCTTCAGTAGTGGTGGAGGGCATCAGGGCCACCTCCAGCCATTTGGAATAGGCGTCCACCACTACCATATAGGTCCGGCCATGAAAGGGGCTGGCAAGATCTATGTGTACCCTCGACCAGGGTGCCTTGGGCATCTCCCAGGTGTTGCCCTTAAGCTGCCGGCGGTGCAAGTCTCAACTCTTGGCATGCTTGACAGGAAGCAACCCACGAAGTGATGGCATCGTCCATGTTAGGCCAACAGAGGTAACACCGAGCCAACGGCTTCATTTTGACGATCCCCAGGTGGCTGATGTGCAGAACCTCGAGGATACATTAGCGGAGTCTTTGGGAAACCACGACTTGGTCTCCCTACAGTAGGCAGCCGCGATGAGACATTGCACCCCAGAGACCCTGCAGTGGACTTGGGCCGGGGTGGGGGCGGGGAGGTTCCTTGCATATCTTCAAGACGTGTTTAGGGGGCGGGGGAAGGCAGGGAATAAATAAATAGATGATGGTGGTGGTGGTGGTGACAAACAATAGATGCAGAAGACATTGGGCTGCTCTGGGAGGGAGGGGAGGTGGATAAATAGATCTAGAACAGTCATATATATCTATATATTGTATATATAGATAGGAGAAAGGGGCTTAAGAGCCCCCTGCCGCGCAGTCGCTACGCCTTTATCTAGCCATCCTCCAATGATGGGGATGGGGAGGGGGGCAGACCTCCGCCTCCTCCTCAGCTCTGAGGGGAGAGAAAGACGCCTCTCGGCCGCCTCCTCCTCCTCCTCCTCCCTTCCCTGGCGTCCCTCGGTTACCAGGCAGCGGCTGGCGAAGCGCTCTGAGGGGAGCGGCCCGCCGGCCTCCTCCTCCTCCTCCTCCTCTGCCGGCTTCTCGGGGGAGAGAAGGCCGAGGCGCCGGGCGAGGAGGATCCTGGGCGGGCCCGTGGCGGCGGGAAAGGCCTCCGGCGCCGGCGCCGCCTCCGCTTCTGGGGCAGGTAAAGAGCTTCCCTCCCTGCCCCCTCCCCGTCTCGAGCGCAGAAGGGAGCAGGGCTCCAGGGGGGCATCTAGTCGAGCCCACCACCCCGAGAGGGGCCTGGGGCGGAAAGAAAGACCCAAGGAAGCCGGGCGGCCCCCTCCCAGCAGGGCTTCCCCGAGGGACCCCCCCCCGCATGGAAGCAGTCTTCCTTGCACAGCAATTCATTTGGGTGCAGCTGCTCTTTAATGGATCTCCTCATACTCCTCAAGCAACAGGATCATGGATCATTTTAATCGCGACAATACACGAATAAGTTCTTCTTAGCCCTCAGGCAGGGAGCCGGCTCAGCTTCTTTCCCAGGTGTCCCCTGCAGCTCCTGTGCTCCATTTCTAAAGAAAAGCGCCCCCCCCCCCCGGGGAGCCAGATGCCAAAGGAGGGACAGGGCCTTCAGGGGGTGATTTGGCAGGAGCAGGTGGCCGTGCAAAGGGAAGAAAAGCTGCCCCTTCCGAAATGCCCAAGGTGGAAGAGGCACAAAGCGTCCTCTAGTCCAATCCCCCTGGGTAGGCAGTCAAAATGTCAATTAAACATGAACTGTTAAAAAACTATTATACTAAGCCCATAAGGTACACGCTTCTAACTTTTGCACAGCCAGCTTAATGTGTGTGGCAAAATTATTATTATTATTAATTAAAAGGATTATATTGGTGAGAGGACTCTTAGTATCTGTTTGCAGATGCACAGTTGTCATTTAATGCATGTGGCTGCTGCATCCTTGTATTCAGAGTTCCCGCTTTCCTTTTAGTCCCATCCTTATTTTTCTCCTTTTCATAACTATTTCCTAAGATCAGGGGTAGGCAACCTAAGGCATGGGGGCCGGATGCGGCCCAATCGCCTTCTAAATCCAGCCCGCGGACGGTCCGGGATTCAGCGTGTTTTTACATGAGTAGAATGTGTGCGTTTATTGAAAATGCATCTCTGGGTTATTTGTGGAGCATAGGAATTCGTTTATATTTCCCCCCAAAATATAGTCTGGCCCACCACATGGTCTGAGGGACGGTGGACCAGCCTATGGCTGAACAAGGTTGCTGACCCCTGCCTCAGATCCTTAATGGCCTGGTCTTTTATTGCAGCAGAAATAAAATCTATTGAATGTTTTTGAACCACTGAGGTTTCTTGGGGTGCCTATTCCTTTTAGTAGCATGGTACAATACAATTCTACTGTCCACAATCAAATCCCTCGATCTATAAAGTCCATTCCTCTTCCAGCATCTACGTTTATCGAAGCCGTGAAACAGTGTTTCCTTCAGTTCTATTTTCTTGATAGGTAAGTGCTCTTTAAGACCTTGCAGAATGCCTCGATCTCTTTTCCAGTATCTGATGTCAGTCACGGACTGGATAAGGCTGAACGAGTTGAGGCTTAATCCAGACAAAACATTGGCGCTCCTGATCAGTTGGGAGAAGGCTCAGGGAATAAGAATTCAAGCTGTGTTGGATGGGGTTTCACTCCCCTTGAAGAGCCGGGCTCATGGTTTGGGTCTACTCCTGGATTCGGTCCTGAACTTGGATCTCCACATTCTCCATAATGATGGCTCATGCGCCAACTGCGCCCACTGGGACACATGTCAGTTGAACTACTGTAACGTGTTGTGTGTGGGGCTGCCCCTGTTAAAACAACTTCACTGGCTGCTGGTCCATTTCTGAGCACAATTCCAAGTGTTGGTTATATGGCTTTGGCCCAGGCCACATGAAATATATTTCGCTGGTACTTCTCTCAATGACACCAGCATCAAAGGCATGGCAAGGGAGAATGTTTTTCTGTGTCTGCTCACTGTGGCGTTTGTACGGAGCCCCCGGTCGTCTCACGGACTATTGACCCGTACACCACTAATCCGCTGCCACCAACTAGGTCCTCCCTGGTAAAATCACTTCAGTCTCAGTCAGCTTTTCAATTAATAAAGAAGAGTGTATTTTATTTCAGACTTAAAACTTTTACGGTATTCCAAACGTTGTTGCTCTTTACTTTCTTAAGTCTTATTTTCCTCACTCTATCTCTTCTACCTCCCCACACTCAAGAACCCACAGCCCTAACTGTCTCCCTATTACCAACTGCCTTGTTCAACCAGCCAACCCACAAAATCCGACCAACTACCCACCCACAACTCCCAACAAACTTCTCCCAGAACCCACTGACTCCATCCCCCTGGGTCCTGTCTGTGCAACCTATTTAACTATTTCCCCTCCAGCACTCATATATGTTAATGTCACACTCACATATTGTGGAATTCCCTCCCAGAAGAAGTTAGATTGGCTTCCCCTTTGTTCTCTTTCTGCTGGCAGGCTAACACCTTCTTATTCAGACAGGCATTTGGAACCGAAGGGGCAGATGATGTTGACCACGGAGCTGCTATCAGGGCAAACTTAATTTTGATGCTGGTTTTCAATGTGTTGCATTTTAACTGTTGTTGTTAACTATTTGGTTTTTGTTACTTTGTATTCTAGAATTGGGACGTGGGTCTAAACCACTGAGCCTAGGGCTTGCCGATCAGAAGGTCGGCGGTTCAAATCCCCGCAACGGTGTGAGCTCCTGTTGCCCCTGCCAACCTAGCAGTCCGAAAGCATGTCAAGTGCAAGTAGATAAATAGGTACCGCCCCGGCGGGAAGGTACACAGCGTTTGCGTGCGCCGCTCTGGTTTGCCAGAAGCAGCGTAGTCATGCTGGCCGCATGACCCGGAAGCTGTACGCCAGCTCCCTCAGCCAGTAAAGCGAGATGAGCGCCGCAAACTCAGAGTCGTCCGCGACTGGACCTAACGGTCAGGGGTCCCTTTACCTTTACCTTTATTCTATAATTATGTTTTGAAAGGTTGTACACTGCCTTGAATTCCAGTTTGGGAGAAAGGTGGGATATAAATACTTAAAATAAAATAAAAATAATGAAATCTGCATTAGCAGTATTTATTCCATAGGGACATGTGGGGGAAACCCAGCTTCAGGGACCTGCTGAGAGATTTCTCAATATCCTTTCCCGCTCACCAAACTAATGTTGTGATTCTTACATTTGTATTATGGGTAACTTGGAATATTTCATTACCCTGCATGTAAGTCCCTCGATAAATTCAATTTGATGTAGGGTGCTCCCCACAATAGGTTTTATATAGAATTGCCATGCCTCATTGACTTTGTGGGGCTATCCACATCATATTATCGAAGTAGTCTTCTTTTATGACTTCTGGAGCTTATTCTTCTTTCAGGCTGCAGAAATCTGGCATATTTAGAAGGGGGGAAATGGAGGAGGAGTACAATCCCTGAAGGTATGGAACTGTTATTCTTCCTTCCTTCCAAGGGGTATAGTTTTGACATGAGTAGGTGAATATTTTTTGACTTGGCACACATTGTCATTAAATTTTGTATTTTTTTTCAATTAGTGCAGAAATGCATGTTGGCTTATTATTATTATTATTATTATTATTATTATTATTATTATTACACTGGTAGAGTGAAACTTTAAAAAATGAAAAAGGATTATAGCACTACTTAAAATAAATTATTAAAACACCTCTTCTTTTCCAGCCGCTAGCATTTTACTAATTCCCCCTCCCCAAATAAACTTTCAGTCTCAAAACATGCCTTAAAAGCCGTGAGAGAAATTGGGCAGTCATACTTTAATAAATAAGCGCTATAGTGCAAATTAAATATCTTTTTTTTAAAGGCTGCATTGGTGAGTTGTACCTTCTATGCCCAGAGTGCCATGTTCTATCCCTGCTGGGCTAAATATAGCAGGATTAAAATGTTCTAATATTTTATTCCTTTTCTTCCCATTAAATGCTATTTATTTATGGAAATTATTTCATATACTGGCAGCCCCCCATTTAGGCGTGTTCAGTATGTATGTGACCATGTATATGTGCATCGTTCTGAACAGGAAGTGACCCGGAAATGTCATAAAGATGTTACTGAAATGTCACTGAAAGGAGGGGGGGTTGTTGCAGGCTTTTCCAATGGGTTTCAATTATACATGATTTCATCGATGCACGTGGTGCTTCGGAACGTAACCGCCACGTAAATGAGAGACTGCTTGTATTCACCTGTATCAGTTTTCCCCATTTAAATTAAGATGCTTTTTTTTTTTTTTACTTTTAGGATAATGGCAGGAAAAGTCAAATGGGTTACTGACATAGAGAAATCTGTGCTTATAAACAACTTTGAGAAGAGGGGATGGGTCCAAGTGTCAGAAAATGAAGACTGGAATTTTTACTGGTGAGCAGTGTGTGTGTTGTGGAACATGTAGCATACATAATTACACTTATTTGGGAGTAAGCCCCATTGAACTCAGTGCCTCACAATACAAATTAACCTGGACCCTGAGGCCCTTCTTCATGTGCCCCCTCCATGAGAGGGCTGGAGGGTAGCAACACGAGAGCGGGCCTTTTCTGTGGTGACTCCCTCCTTGTGGGATGCTCTCTGGGGAGGTTCACCTAGTGCCTTCATTACGTATACAGTGGTGCCCCGCAAGACGAATGCCTCGCAAGACGGAAAACTCGCTAGACGAAAGAGTTTTCCGTTTTGGAGGTGCTTTGCAAAACGAATCTCCTATGGGCTTGCTTCGCAAGATGACAATGTCTTGCGAGTTCCTGCTGGTTTTTTTCCCTTCCCCCCCTTTTTCTAAGCCGCTAAGCCGCTTATCAGCTGATCCAATCAGCAGATAAGCCGCTAAAAGCCGCTAATAGCGCTAATCCGTCAATGGGCTTGCTTTGCAAGACGAAAAAACCGCTAGACGAAGAGAATCACAGAACGGATTCTTTTCGTCTTGCGAGGCACCACTGTATTTAGGCACTAGGCAAAACATTCCTCTTCTCCTAGGCCTTGGGCTAATTAAACAATCTTTGGCCTTTTAAACTGGGGGTGGGGCGGGTATAGTTTTTCTTTGTTATCATGGTATATATTTTTGTGTTTTTAAATATATGGTCATCTAATTCCTGTGTATGAGAAGAGCATCTTGTTAGGGTTCAGTTCATCAGTGGTTTATATTCATGCAGTTTTCAGAAACTGCTCACTCCACTTATACCATAATTTGGAGAGGCAGCAGGTACGTGCGAACCCCCTCCTGTTGTAATGATTCCTGGGGAAAAGCAGAGCTTGGAATGCAGAATAATGAGATAATTTGTAGGGTACAACAGCAATTTATAGAATGCCTGCTCCACCTTCAAGAATGACTGCCTTTTGGAAATTCTCTGGAGAAGAGGTGGTAAGAAGAGTGAAGTAGATTTCTTATTAGATGTCTTCAAGTTGTCTGATGATTTTTTCTTCTGATCATATTCAATGCAAAGGCCAGCCTGATTCCTATCAGGTTGTGAGTTGCATATTTTGGGGGAAGCCCAGTGACAATTTTCTCTTCACAGGATGAGTGTGCAAACTATTCGAAATGTTTTCAGCGTGGAGACTGGTTACCGCCTCTCTGATGACCAGATTGTCAACCATTTCCCAAATCACTATGAGCTCACCCGAAAGGACTTAATGGTCAAAAATATTAAGAGGTACAGGAAGGAATTAGAAAAAGAAGGTAGCCCTCTCGCAGAGAAAGATGAAAATGGAAAATACCTTTACTTAGGTGAGTTGTCTTGGCCAATTCTACTATTTGTATGTGCATTTTAAACACAAGACATCCCTCAGTAGCATATAATAGATATTCAGAAATTTGGATCTTTGCCATCCGGTTCACACATCACATTAAATCATTGTTTAATTTACTGTGGAGCAGGGTGTCTGGTGCAGCTGCTCAAAAAGACCATGGTTCGTTCTCCATCCCTCCTTTCTGATGGTGAGGAAACAAATCAGAGGCGGGCTAGCTGTTTTGTGGAAAGCAGTCCTTGTGGTTTGTTTGTCTCCTAACAAATCATGATGGGGTTAGTTCTTGGCTTACCATTGTGGTTTGGTAGGCGACAAGGTCTGCTCTTGGCTTACCATAATAGTTTGTTGGGAAACATGTGTGAACCGGCACATGCTGTTTGTATAACGGCAAGCCAACCTCTGGTTTGATTTCTCGCTGGTGGACTGAAGGGACGAACAAAGTGTGCATTTCCTTTAAGCCATACTGAATCTTATACTGTGACTTAAAGTGGTGTCTGAACCAGGCCTGTGGTTTTCCAGGGAATGCTGCAGCTTACTCATCTCTCTGTGTGTCTTGCTCTGCTCAAGGTCAGTGACCACATACACAACAGTTCAGGGGAAATGTAAGCACTTCAAAAGCTCTTAATTGTGTAGAGCACATTTTCTCAGGTAGTAGGTAGCAAGATAGCTTCAGTGTGAGGGTCTGAGGAACAAATTTATTTCATGAAAGATCCCCTAAAGGCAAGTTGAGAGTGGTTTTTTGCCTGTCCAGACTGTGTATGAGAGAGCATTAAGATAAAAACATCAGTGGTTTTTTTGAACCACATCTCAGTTAAAATACAACTGAGACATGAGGGCTCAGATAACGTTGCTTTGAGGCCGGTACTTAGCTCAATAGGCCACATGTCAGACGTGAATCAGCTGAGACAGATTTCTGAAAACGTCACATGGACAAGGTTTCTGAAGCATATTTTTGCAGATTTAAAAGAGCAGACATATTGAACACAGCCTTATTGCAAGTCTTACTACAGTTTTCCAATAGTGTGAGAAAAGATGTAATTTGTCCAAGATTATGAGAGGCTGGTAATGGAGCAGGTGTTTAAAATGGAGCAGGTGTATAAAAAACAGACATGGCCTTGTTGAGGCCATCAGTTGTAGAGCTTGCAGTCTGATCCTAACCAAGTTGACTTGGGTATAAGCCCAGTTGATTTCAATAGGATTGACTTCCCATTATGTATGTTTGGGTTTACAGCCTTATTTGGCTGTCTAGAATCAGACTTTTCCCATAATGCTTTTAGCATTACTATAGTATGAGTTGAGAGAATGCAACTCCATTCTTAATATACTTACTATCAGTTAAGGTTTAAATAGACTTTCAGTAACTCTTGATAGTGAAGTTCTGCAGATACTCTTCGACTCATGGTAATCCTCTTAAGATGGTGAACAACAAAAAAAGTTATTTCTCTGTCACCTGTTAATTGGTCTAAACCAGGCTTCCTCAACCTTGGTCCTCCAGATGTTTTTGGCCTACAACTTCCATGATCCCTAGCTAGCAGGACCAGTGGTCAGGGATGTTGGGAATTGTAGTCTCAAACATCTGGAGGGCCGAGGTTGAGGAAGCCTGGTCGAAACTATCCAAGCTTCTTTCTACTCTAGTATTAAACATGGAGTGCAGGTGTTGGAGAGAGGATGAGCCCTGTCACTGCCATCACCTTAACTAACAAACAATGTAGACTAGGAGAGAATGTGAACAGGGCTGCGTTTTCCCCTTTAGTTCTATGTATTGATGTATATACTGTATTAAATATTTTTAGATGATAAAAATGAGAGCCAGTGTGGTGTAGTGGTTAAGAGCGGTAGTCACGTAATCTGGGTAACCGGGTTCGCGTCTCCGCTCCTCCACATGCAGCTGCTGGGTGACCTTGGGCCAGTCACACTTCTATGAAGTCTCTCAGCCCCACTCACCTCACAGAGTGTTTGTTGTGGGGGAGGAAGGGAAAGGAGATTGTTAGCCGCTTTGAGACTCCTGAAGGGGAGTGAAAGGCGGGATATCAAATCCAAACTCTTCTTCTTCTTCTTCTTCTTCCTTTGGTACCGGTTCTTTGCAAAGCACTGTGTAATTAAATGGCACTCTGTATAACTATTCTATATCAATTCTTGGTTTTCCTTGGTGCGTTTTAGACTTTGTGCCTGTCACCTTTATGCTCCCAGCTGATTACAATTTATTTGTTGAAGAATTCCGGAAAAACCCTTCCAGTACTTGGATTATGAAACCCTGCGGAAAAGCTCAAGGGAAAGGAATATTCCTTATCAACAAACTTTCCCAAATTAAGAAATGGTCTCGAGACAGCAAAACATCCACGTATGTTTCTTCAAAAAGGGGGTGGGGTCTTGTTTAACTCCTTGTTGCAGTCTAGCGTGTTTGTCTGAATTTGTGACTTTCTTATTTTGCTGGAAGGTCCTTCATAAGTGCTTCAAACAGTTATTACAGATCACAGGGCACTTTACGTGTGTAAGATAAAAATGAATCTAGAAATAAGATGGGGCCTATAAAATTGTAAGTTGTGGCACTGATTGCTTTGGTATAATTGCATGAAATGATTTTAGTGCCCTTTTTAAAGGAAGTGGAAGTTGTTTTGGGAAGCTCCAAATGACTATTAACTGTGGTGGATAGAGTTTTAAGAATATTCTCAAAACTTTTTGCCAGTCAGGTTAAGACAAAAGCTATTATATTTAAAATCTTTTATTTACATTAATGAGTCCTTGGAACTTCTTCCTATAAAGTGTTCCGTAGCTGCAAGAAGCACTCTGTGAGCAGCACATTGGTCGTCCTTGCTTTTAAATGCTTGCGGTCTAGGGAAGTTCTTTCTTTTCTCGGAAAGATTGAATCAGTCCTATCTGTCAGCTCTTCTTGTTCAACAGTTCTGCATATAGCACTAAAATGAAACTGCCTTTGTTACTGTTCTAGAGCTAGTTTTACAAATAAAAGCAAACTGTTGAATGCAACTAGCACATTTTAAATAATAAAATATACATTTCCCTAGGTTTATATCTCAGTCCTCTAAAGAAGCTTATGTGATTTCTCTGTATATCAACAATCCTCTACTGATAGGTGGGAAGAAATTTGACCTTCGCCTGTATGTTTTAGTGTCTACTTACCGTCCTCTGAGATGCTACATGTAAGTTGTCCATATTCTGACGATGTCCCTGTTTCAGGGTGAGAAGTGGCACTCTGGAAATAAAAAGTGACGGAGGGTAATTTTCATCCAGAGTTGTGAGGAAGTTGTATTTTAACTTGTTATATTTCCCTATGCATATTGGCAAGCTGGAGGGGAAGGGAGATTTTGAGTAACCCTGCTAAGTTTGTCAGATGACATTCTCCAAAATAACCCCATCTAGAAATTTGTCTTATGTATCCCAGCAGGGCAAATCATAAAGAAAACAAACATTTGTTTGTTATTTCTTCAGTATGGAGAATTTGTTTGATCAGATTTGCACTGACACAAATTTGCACCCACAAAGGCAGGCAGTTTGCAGTTATCTTCTCCTTGAAAGTCTGGATGCAACCTCTGTGTCTCCTTCTCCCAGCTTGAAGGTGGTTTTGCTGGAATTCACTTTTGTACAATTTGGCATTGCCCTGAAACTTTTCACTTTCCTTCATTGAAATCTGTTTCTTTGTTCCATATTGGCCAAGATGTCTTTAGAAACTTTTGAAGTGCTTTAGTCTAAACCTTTTGGAATTAATCTTCTAATATCTAGCTTTTAATATTATCTCTGTATTTTGTTGAGAATCTCAAAGACTTCTGAAATCATAGTTTGAAGAAACCATTCTTATTCTCTATCAGGTTTGGATATGTATACAGGGTAGGAGTTAGATTGCTTAATATGTATTTTAAAAATCAGTCTCCTAATCAGTTGAGTCATAACACCAGGTTGTTGGGGGGGGGTTTGGGGTGGGGAGAGAATCCAGGAAGTAATAGACCAGGCTTCCTCAACCTCGGCCCTCCAGATGTTTTTGGCCTATAACTCCCATGATCCCTAGCTAGCAGGACGATGGGAATTGTAGTCTCAAAACATCTGGAGGGCCGAGGTTGAGGAAGCCTGTAATAGGCCAGCAGTCAGAATTCTGCATTCTTTAAGAACTTTTGGATGAATATCATCCAGCCCTGGCACCATGTTAACTTCTAAATCTTTCCCTTTAGTGGCCACAATATTTTGATGCACTAATGGAAAAATAAACAGGATTGCAAAAAGCATTGAGAAAAATTTAATACCTCCTTAATAACACTGATATTCATCATTATGAAATTGAGCAGTAAAATCCTAATCAAGGGGATTGTCCAGGATGCAGTGAGGACTGCAGTTGCTGTTTCCAGAATGTATTCAGGACATTATGATGTATTTGAGTTACCTTTAGTTGTTGTCTCCATAATAACTATTACTGTAATGTGTCCATTTCTTGCTGTAATACATCCATTTATTGGATTAAAAGAAGTTTATTCATTTATTTTTAAGAATGCATATGCCAGCTTTTGATATCAATATTTCCAGGGCAGTTTATAAGTTAAAATAAATAAATAAATTGGTGAACAATAAAACCTGCCCCCTCCCTTTTTTGCATTTCAGGTATAAACTTGGGTTTTGTCGCTTTTGCACAGTAAAATACACACCAAGTACAAGTGAATTAGACAACATGTTTGTGCATCTTACCAATGTTGCCATTCAGAAGCATGGGGTAAAGTTGGAACATTTTTGTATAATGTATATTTAAATTACTTTAAATAAATTTATAAATGGAACATATGTAATAAAAATACAGTACCTCAGTCCCTTGATTACAACCTCTTTCCCATTGTTCCTTTAGCAGCAAGTGCTGTTAATTCCTGGGAGTTCTACCTCTGAGGGGAACAGGGTTCTCCTAGCAACTCTCAAACCCTTAGCAAACTACATTTCCCAGGCTTTTTTTGGGGGGGGGAGGGTAATGATCTGTTTAAAGTGGTACAATTCTGTTTAAAATGCACAGCGCTGATGGGGCCAATGTCTCTGCTTCTCCAACTAGCTATCCTGCATACAAAACCTGACTGAAGACCATTGTGACAGCTCCCTTTATTCTTTCACAACAGTATTGCTGTCCTTACTTCAGAGTCTGGCTTGTGAACCTCCTGCTCTATTAAATCAACAAAGAACTGTTTGGAAAATGTTGCGAGTGTGTTTACAGCTGATGTCAAATCTATACTTTTTGATTTGACGCCTTGCCTCTGCAGGATGATTACAATCACATCCATGGTGGGAAATGGACGGTGAGCAATCTGCGCTTGTATTTAGAAAGCACTCGTGGGAAAGAGGTCACCAACAAGCTGTTTGATGAAATTCACTGGATAATTGTGCAGTCACTGAAAGCCGTTGCAGTGAGTAGAGAAACAAAAGAAAAATACGTTTTATAATGCTTCCTTCTGCTCTTCCTGGTTTGACTATTGAGGCTGTAAATATGTGTGCTTATCTTTTCGGTGTCCTTTTTTAAAAAAGGCCACAGAGTTTATTAAGCAGGCAGTACGCACATTGTGTACAAATAAGGACTATATAGGAACATAAACGTATCTCTGCTGGGCCAGGCCAGTGGCCCGTCTAGTCCAGTATCCCGTTCTCACAGTAGCCAACCAGATGCCCGTGGCAAGGCTGCAGGTTGGACCTGATTGCAACCATATTCTCCACTTTCCAGAAACTGGTTTTCTGAACCATGGTGCCTCTGATCATTGGCTAGGGGACACCGACAGCCTTGTCTTCTGTGAATTTGGCTACACCTCTTTTAATGCCACCAAAGTTGGTGGCCATCATTTTCCATTGTAGGAGCAAATCCCATGTGCTGTGTGAAGCCCTTTCTGTTGTCTCTCATGAATCTTCCGACATTCAGCTTCACTGGATCTCCATGAGTTCCTCGTGTTACGAGGGAGAAAGACTTTAATTTATCCCCTTTCTGCATGCCGTGACATTTCTATCCTGTCACCTCTTATTTGCCTTTTTTTCTAAACTAAAAGGCTCTATATGTGGAAACTTTTCCTCTTGGGAAGTTTCTCCATTCCCTCTTTTTGGAGGAAGTTTCCTCTTTTGAACTCAAATGTTCCTATGTTGGATTTTCTTGGCAAGTGGCCACTTACACGTTTATTTAATGTAATAGTCCTATGGTCACTCCTTCCTTTCAGTCCAGCAACACTTTACATCTCATACTTGGACTTGGGTGCCACTTAAGATTAAGTCCAGGGTTGCCATCCCTCTGGTCGGTCCAAGGTCACAGTCATTTAGGGTTTCTATAAATGTTTGCCAAGGCTGGCATGCGTATGTTTGTGAGGGTAGTTGTGTCACCCGTCAATGCACGAGTATTTGATCAGGGGACAATAGCATGCCCTCAGAACTACATAATTTTTTGTATGATTGAAAAATACTTTTTAAAGAAGTATTACTTGGTTCTCATCACCAGGCTGAGGAATACGATCACGTGGCAGCTGCATCCTTGAGCCTGGCAACCACCCCCTTCAATGCAAAGCAAGACTTGGACAGGATCTCTTGAGTTTTGGGGGTTCTTAAATCAGGATGATGCCCAACACCTTCCCTTGAGTCCTTTATGGGTGGAGAGCAGCTGGGTTGGTGGCAATAACAAGCAGTAGCCCGTCATACTTTTTGGACCCCCTTTTCTAGCCCACAATATGATTGTTTGTACCATTTATTGAGGGCGTCCCACAGCTGACAGCAGCCTAGCAAAATTGGGAGCATGTAACTGAAATGCCTTGCATATTTATTTCAGGAGTCTTAGTCAGACTCTGTAGCTAGTAAAATTGTACCGATGTTCATTTCTGCTCTCATGTACGTTTTCAACTCTTTCAGCCTGTAATGAACAATGATAAACACTGCTTTGAATGTTACGGATATGACATCATCATTGATGACAAGCTAAAGCCATGGCTTATTGAGGTAAGCGGAGTTATCTTGGCGTTGCAGGTTTCCTTTGAAAAGCAGTGTGGAAAAAGGGTCCTGCTCATTGGCTCCTAAAGGATTCCCCTTCTCGAGACTCTGAATGGGAAAGTCTTTGCTTTTGAGGAATACTACTCATAAAAAGGTGTCTTATAGTGAATCCTGGCCACTGGTCCATCTAGTCTACCACTGTCTGCCGTAGCTGTTGCTCTCCAAGGCCTTCAACGTCGATATTTCCCAGCGCTGTTTCTGGAGATCACTTCTCATCAGAGATCCCAGGAATCGGCCACTCAGCTATGCCCCTCCTCACAGAGAAGCCTTGCTGCCTCCTTGTATGGGGCATAGTGGGTGCTGAGCCCCTGAGCTGGGACTCGGGCTCTGCTAGCTCCTGCCATAGGGGAAGTGGGAAATGAAGCCAGGGCAACTATGGTGACCAAACTACGGCATCATAGCACCTGGTGGAACTTCGCAAACTTGGCAGTCTCGATTCATGAAAATCAGGGGCACGTTTCAAGATCTACAACTCTGCAGAGAAACCTTGTTAGATGATGGGAAGGGAACCTTTGGCCCTCCCGTTGTTGCTGAGCTAGAACTCCCATCGTTCTTTGTCCATTGGCCATGCGGGCGCTGAGTCTGATGGAAATGGGAGTTTGTGGAAGGCCCTTGCCTGGCATTTCTTTCCCTGTCTTTAGGCACCAGGCAAAAACCTTGCTCTGTAACCAGGCCTTTGGCTATTTGGACCTTCTGGTTGGTGGCCTTTTGGTTTTGTTCTTGTCTTATTCCGTATTTTGTGTTCTCATTTTGAAACTGCCTTGGAGCACTGTTTAAAAAGAAAAGCCTGGCTAGCCTTTCAGATACACTTTAATTGAATAACTTGTGGAAGAAATGCCCGAAGTAACTGATCCTATCGTTTGAAGTCTTGTTTATTCAGTTACATTTTACTCCAGGAAAACCCATTTATCCTAAATAGAACCCAATAGGGCCAACAAATATGTACAAAATATATATTTTTAAATGCGATCCTAGTCAGATCCCAATTTTGCAGGACACTCTTAGAAATATGAAATAATACATTTTTGGAATTTTTAATTCCTAATAATTTTTTATCACTTCAACCATTTTTTTAATTATGTAACTTTAAAATTTAAAGTAAATCCATCATGTGCCATATCAAATTAAAGCCCATGAAGTTCTGAAGAGATTGATATTTTTAGTTTGGAAATATCTCAATTCTGAGCTGAGCTTTAAAGATTTTTGTTTAGTCTGGCAAGGCCAAAATTGTCAGTTTTTTTAAATTTCAAACCCCCACAACTCAAAAATGGGATGAGATAAAAAAGTAAACTTTTAGATTTAAACTTAGTTCTGATCATTCAACAAGTGTTCAAAATTTTAAGAAAACGGGCCGATATGAGGTAAAAAAGTCATCAAAAATTGGGCAACTTGTTATGAAATGACCCTGAGGAGCTGTTGATGATTTATCGTATTTCTGTTTGTGGAAGAATTGGTGGATGTGAACTATCTATTTTTCTCCCTCCTGTGTACACTTCGTAGGTCAACGCTTCTCCATCTCTAACCTCCAGTACTGCCAATGATCGTATCCTCAAATACAATCTTATTAATGACACCCTTAACATTGCTGTCCCTAACGGGGAAATTCCAGACTGTAAATGGAATAAATCTCCCCCCAAAGAAGCCCTTGGACATTATGAGATTTTGTAAGTATTAATCATAGATAAAGCAATTGTCTGAACCTCTGCAAGTAGATACTTTAGGGCTGCCTTTTGACTAGTATCTGAGTGTAACCTAGTCTTGGTGTTAACTCAGCAAAAACTCAGATGGCACATTATTACTTATTTCTTTTATGAATGACTTCTTAGAAAACATTTCTGAGCAATTTCAGACCATGACAAATCCATAATGCATAAAAGCATAATGGTTCACAAGGTCTGTAGACTTAGTATTTTTATTAAATACTTCCCAAAGCACTCCACAGGGATCTCCACTGCAGAAAGACCCATTTTATGGTGGAAAAAATAGTCCCGTGAAATACTTATGCCTCAAACACTAAGATCGCCTGAATTGAGTCTTACTTAGGGCGCCAGGTGACTTAGCCATTCCTGATTCCAGCCTTGCGCCCTTGACTTCTGTACTGTACCACACAATTTTTCTTCATTATATCTGGTTAAATATGTCTGTTACAGTTGCAGCCTTCTGTGAATAGCTGTTGAAATAACAGCCATTATTCACCAGATAATCACATTATTACCGTATTTTTCGCTCTATAGGACACACTTTTCCCCCTTCAAAAATGAAGGGGAAATGTGTGTGCGTCCTATGGAGCGAAGACGCCATAGCCCCGCGACCCTCTCCCGGCTGGGGAGGTGACGCGCGGCTATGGCAAGAGCCTCTACAGCCCCGCGTCACCTCCGCAGCTGGGAGAGCGCACGCGGGGCTAAAGCAGCCCCCCGCGACCCTCTCCTGGCTGGAGAGGTGACACGCGGCTATAGAGGCTCCTGCCGGGAGGGGGGGGGCTGCTTTAGCCCCGCGCGCGCTCTCCCGGCTGGAGAGGTAACGCTATGGTAGGAGCCTCTACAGCCCCGCGTCACCTCTCCAGCCGGGAGAGCGTGCGCGGGGATAAAGAAGCACCCCGCGACCCTCTCCCAGCTGGGGAGGTGACACGGGGCAATGGCAGGAGCCTCTACAGCGCCGCGTCACCTCTCCAGCCGGGGGAGCGTGCGCGGGGATAAAGAAGCACCCCGCGACCCTCTCCCAGCTGGGGAGGTGACACGGGGCAATGGCAGGAGCCTCTACAGCCCCGCGTCACCTCCCCAGCTGGGAGAGCGCGCGCGGGGATAAAGAAGCACCCCATGACCCTCTCCCGGCTGGGGAGGTGATGTGGGGCTGTAGAGGCTCCTGCCATTGCCCCGCGTCACCTCCCCAGCTGGGAGAGGGTCGCGGGGGGCTGCTTTAGCCCCGCCCGTGCTCTCCCGGCTGGGGAGGTGACGCGGCTATGGCAGGAGCCTCTCCGCTGCCCCTTTCCGCTGCTCCCTGACCTGCTCTTTGGGGCTAGTGGTGGGCTTCCCCCCGCCAGCCCCAAAGAGCAGGTCGAAAGGAACCTGAAGCCTGGAGAGCGAGAGGGATCAGTGTACACCGACCCCTCTCGCTCTCCAGGCTTCCAAGGTAGCCGCCTGAACGCACCTTAAACCGCTCCTTGTTTTAGAGCGGGAAAACAAGAGGGCGAAAGTTCTCCCCCTCTCTGTGCAGCGCCTCCTGCCGCTTCACTGAAGGGGCGCTGGGCAGAGAGGGGGAGAATTTTTTTTTCTTGTTCTCCCCCCTCTAAAACAAAGTGCGTCCTATTATCCGGTGTGTCCTATGGTGCGAAAAATACGGTAAGTACAGTGGTACCTCAGGTTACATACGCTTCAGGTTACATACGCTTCAGGTTACAGACTCCGCTAACCCAGAAATAGTGCTTTAGGATGAGAACAGAAATCGGGCTCTGGCAGCGCGGCGGCAGCAGGAGGCCCCATTACCTAAAGTGGGTGCTTCAGGTTAAGAACAGTTTCAGGTTAAGAACGGACCTCCGGAACGAATTAAGTACTTAACCCGAGGTACCACTGTATTTCAGAATGTTGCAGATTGCTGTGGCAAGTTATAAAAGTGCAGTAGCTCTGAGGTTTGTTGCTGTTAAAAGTTTTAAGGTTCTTCTAGATGAGCCATTTGTTTCACTTGAGTGACGTCACCGTCTGTCATTTATGCTATTAATCTTGAAGCAAAATGGAAAGTACTTACATAGTAAATGGCAGCTGAGGCTTTAGACGGTAGTGATGCACATCCCTGGAAGAAATAGTGCAGTTGTCTGTATTGACAGGACATACACAGAAGTAAACATTAACATGAAGCTTTCAGTTACAGATAGGTAGCCGTGTTGGTCTGCCATAGTCAAAACAAAAAAATTCCTTCCAGTAGCACCTTAAAGACCAACTAAGTTAGTTCTTGGTATGAGCTTTCGTGTGCATGCACACTTCTTCAGATACACTGAAACAGAAGTTGCCAGATCCTTCTATATAGTGAGAAGGTGGGGAGGGGTATTACTCAGAAGGGTGGTGGAAATGGGTGATTGGCAGATAGCTGAGATGAGCCTGTTGACGACTCTTAACGACTGCAATAGGTCTTACAGGAAAAAGCAAGGGGTGAGAAGGTGAGAAATGGCTTTGTCATGTATAATGAGATAAGAATCCAATGTCTATGTTCAGGCCAGGTCTCTCCATGGTTTTAAGTTTGGTAATGAGTTGTAATTCAGCAGCTTCTCTTTCCAGTCTATTTCTGAAATTCCTTTGTAGTAAAACAGCTACTTTGAGATCTTGTATAGAATGTCCTGGGAGATTGAAGTGTTCTCCTACTGGTTTCTCTGTCTTGTGATTCTTGATGTCAGATTTGTGTCCGTTTATTCTTTGGCGTAAGGTTTGGCCTGTTTGTCCAATATAGAGAGCTGAAGGACACTGTTGGCATTTGATGGCATACACAATGTTAGACGATGAGCAATTAAACAGTCCCGAGATGGTATGTGTGATGTTGTTGGGGGCAGTAATGGTGTTGTCTGGGTGTATGTGGCAGCAAAGTTGGCATCTGGGTTTATTGCAGGCTCTGGTGCCAGTGTCCGTGTTAGGTCTGGTTGTAGTATTATTGTGGGTTAGGAGTTGCTTAAGATTGGGTGGCTGTCTGTAGGCAATGAAAGGTCTTCCTCCCAGAGCTTGAGAAAGAGAACTGTCATTGTCCAGGAGAGGTTGTAGATCTCTGATGATGCGTTGTACTGTTTTAACTTGGGAGCTGTATGTGATGACTAGAGGTGTTCTGTTATTTTCTTTTTTGGGTCTGTCTTGCAGCAAGTTCTCTCTGGGTATCAGTCTGGCTCTGTTGATCTGTTGTCTAACTTCATCTGCTGGGTATTTTAGTTCTAAAAAGGTTTGCTGTAGATCTCTTAGGTGAGAGTCTCTGTCTGTAGAATTGGAACAGATACGGCTGTAACGTAGTGCCTGGCTATATACAATGGACTGTTTGGTATGTTTGGGATGGTAGCTGGAGGCATGTAGATATGTTTGTCGGTCAGTTGGTTTACGGTATAAGGTGGTGTCTATGCGCCCATCCTGTATTTTTATAGTAGTGTCCAAAAAATGTATTTCTTGTATAGATTGATTCATAGTTAGGTTGATTGTGGGGTGAAAATCATTAAATTTCTGGTGGAAGGTGTCCAGGGTCTGTTGACCATGTGTCCAGATGATAAAAATATCGTCAATGTATCGCAGGTACAAGAGAGGTTTGAGTGGGTAGGAGTTTAGGAAACGTTGTTCTAAATCTGCCATGAAGATGTTGGCATACTGTGGGGCCATGCGGGTGCCCATTGCTGTGCCGCTGATCTGAAGGAACAGGTCATCACCGAATTTGAAGTTGTTGTGGGTAAGGACAAATTGGCAGAGTTTGGTGGCAAGGTCCGCTGTGGTTTTATCTGAAATGGTGTTCCTTATAGCTTGTAAACCATCGTTGTGTGGGATGTTGGTATACAGAGATTCCACATCCATAGTAGTTAGTATAGTATTGTTGGGAAGATTATTTAAAGATTGTATTTTCCTCAGAAAATCTGTGGTGTCACGTACATAGCTGGGAGCACTGATGGCATATGGTTTCAGAACAGAGTCCATATAACCGGAGACACCCACTGTAATAGTGCCAATACCTGAAATGATGGGGCGTCCTGGATTTCCAGGTTTGTGTATTTTAGGTAGAAGATAGAAAGTTCCTGGTCGAGGTTCTGTTGGTGTGTTGGTGAGGATCTGTTCTTGGATGTGTGGGGGTAGCTCCTTAAACTGAAGCTTTCAGTTTAAACTGAACAAGTTCAGTTAAAATAACAAGTTCTTATTCTTATCTTCTGTCCTGTGATAGAGCCGAAGTACATAATCAGCAGTATAATGGTGGTATAGTTCTTCCTAAACTTCAGTGGTTTGTATCACTGTAGACTACACACAAGAAGTGGAGTGTGTGTGTATGTGTGTGTGTGTGTATGAAATAGGGATGCGGGTGGCGCTGTGGGTTAAACCACTGAGCCTCTTGGCTTGCTGATCAGGTCAGCAGTTTGAATCCCCGCGACAGGGCGAGCTTCCGTTGCTCGGTCCCTGCTCCTGCCAACCTAGCAGTTTGAAAGCACGTCAAAGTGCAAGTAGATAAATAGGTACCGCTCCAGTGGGAAGGTAAATGGTGTTAGTCATGCTGGCCACATGACCCGGAAGCTGTCTGTGGACAAATGCCAGCTTCCTTGGCCTGTAGAGCGAGATCAGCACTGCAACCCCAGAGTCATCCGTGACTGGACCTAACTGTCAGGAGTACCTTTACCTTTACCTTTATATATATAATATCTTCCCCACACAGGTTTTCTGCATGCAGAAGTGTTCTCCTTCACATGCTTCCAATATGCATGGGGTTGGGGGAAGGGGGTTATTGGTTGGTTTGTTTTTTGTTCTCATTTTTATCATGTATTTTTGTGTTGTGAACCATCCTGATAATGTGGGTGGAATAATAATAATAATAATAATAGGGAGATAATTGGCAAGCATTCAATTCCTCCATCTACAACCTGTAGTAGCAAAGTCTAGGAGGAGCGGTACCACCTTGTTCTGATCATTGCTTAGCCCACCTGTGAATCCCATGGGACAATACTGACTTTCTGTTTTCCCTTAGATACGATGAAGAGATGGCACAAAGTGAAGTGTCAGATCGTGATTTGAGAAGTCGCTCTGGGCAGTCCATTGGACTGAAGGGAACTCGAGCCAGAGACACTGGAAAATCAGGGCCCCTTACATGGAAGTAGCTGCAGAATGAAGTGTAGACTGACGCTTCCTGAGATTCAGGGCTGTGGTTTTTGTAGGAAGTTTGCTTGAAACGGATGCTCAGATTTTGGATGACCTCCTTCCTGTTTGCAAAATGCTCTTCTGGGGGAAGTAATGTTGCGCAAAGAGGACAGAATATCTTTCTGTCCGGCAGTGACAAGTACATTGAAGGACTGGACAAAATTGGTTTATTAGCATGTATATAAACAGTTATTAATCAGTTCATTGCAGTTTTACTGCAGGACTGTTATGTTGCATGTTGTATGAAATAGTTGTATTAATATATATTATGAGTTAATATAATTGGAAATGAGCTTTTTACCGGTAAATAAATTATTGTGTCTTCCAAAGAAGTGGTTGCTTTCTCACGCATTGCTTCCATAGGAGTCCCCAGTACTTTTCAGTTCAGAGGCACTTGCTTTGTTTTGGACTACAAAATGCCCGTTTTATAGAACTAAACCTGGTGATGCTCAGAATTCCTAAATGAGGGAAACGCCAACAAATAAATACAGAAATCAAGGCAGGTAACACTCCCCCAACAACCCCCCCCCAGCCCTCCCAAACTGACATTTCAATAAATCAACAGGGGCTGGAAACCTCAGTGGGCGCCAACAGGCCCCCAGGTGCCACATTAGACAAAATATGCATCTTGAAATTCGTATTTTGTAGGGAGAAAAGCTGTCTTTTTTTCTTAATATTTTACTAGAATTGTAAGAGTATACTACTGAAAACACATAGTGGTGCCCCGCAAGACGAATGCCTCGCAAGACGGAAAACCAGCGAGACGAAAGGGTTGTCCGTTTTTGAGCTGCTTCGCAAGACGATTTTCCCTATGGGCTTGCTCTGCAAGACGAAAATGTCTTGCAAGTGTTCCGATTTTTTTCCGGCCCCCCCTTTTTCTAAGCCGCTAAGCCGCTAATAGCCTTTTAGCCGCTGATCCGCTAAGCCTTTAATAGCCGCTAAGCCGCTAAGCCGCTAATAGCCGCTAAGCCGCTAATAGCGCTAATCCGCTAATAGGGTTACTTCGCAATACGAAAAAACCGCTAGACGAAGAGACTCGCGGAACAGATTATTTTCGTCTTGCGAGGCACCACTGTACCGCATTTTTTGCCCCATAGGGCGCACCAGCCCATAGGGCGCACCTAGGTTTTTTGGGGGGAAATAAAGGGGGAAAATTATTTTTCCCCCCCAGGTGCGGGGGAAGCCCGAGCTTCCCCCGACCCCAGCCCCCAGAACAGGCTGCTATCCGCAAGCCACGGCTAGCGGAGAGCTGCGCGAAGCCCGAAGCCTGGGGCATGCTGAGCTCAGCGCGCCCCAAGCTTCTGGGTGCAGGCAAGCTCTCTGCTAAGCTTCCTGAAGCCTGGAGAGCGAGAGGGGTTGGTGCGCACCGACCCCCCTCGCTCTCCAGGCTTCAGCGAAAGCCTGCATTTGCCCCATAGGACGCACACACATTTCCCCTTCATTTTTGGAGGGGGAAAAGTGCGTCCTATAGGGCGAAAAATAAGGTACTTTTTTTTTTTTTTTTTTTTTTGCAAAATACACCAAAAGACCAAATCAGTATGGTTCATGTTTGAAATTCCTGTTTTCAAACAACATGTTTCCACTTCTAAAATCTGCTTGTAGAATGGGTGGGGGAACCTAATAAAGCCTTTGTGTACTGGGGATATTTGACAGGCCTGCTGTCATGACTATATATAGCAAAGACCGATCTATAAGCTGTGTGCTGATACAGCAATGCGTTTCTGCACAATTTGAATTGTTATTGGTAGAAACGACGTCAGTGTTGAGTTTCGAGTATCATTTGCCAATTGTTAATCTGGCAAGCACACAAAGAAACTGGTGCATTGCAGTGGGTTTGTCAGATAGCATCACAAACTGCTACATCAACATTTATTTTTACTCTGAGGTGCTGTGTTCTACTCTTAATAGTCTTTCCATTTTTGCTACTTAAACATGTCTCTGCTTCAGTGCACTAAACCACAATTGTATGCAACTATAGTAGCCACTTCTTTTAAGTAACAAACATGCTGCTGTCACTACTATTAGATGCTACCTTCTGACTTTGGCCAGTTGGTTACCTCTCCTTAGTGATTCTTCTATTTTCCTACGAAGGTGGTCTCCGAGAGAGACAGGAAAAAGGACATCATGTATGGGAAGAGATGCAGCAAAGTAGTGAATTTTTGCACCCCAAGTACACACAATAAAGACAACTCCTGCGGCGTTAGCCGATGTGAGACTGGCTCAATACAGACATCGAACCAAATCATGATTTTTGAGCACCAAACTAGTTAAGAAGCCAAATGATACTTCAAGCTTCCAGACAATTGAGCTTATATTATCATCATTTTCTTTTACTATTATTTATTGTATTTGTTAGTCGTTTCTTATAAGGTAACTCAAAGTGACTTGCTTTAAGATCAATTCAAAGCACCAACCAAAACCTAAGAATCTGCTGTGTAATGTTGGGGACATTGAACAGCATGGGAGATAACTTGTGTGAAAGGGGAAGATGGGATTAATGAGGAACGCCTTTGTGTTGTGGCTTTAATTTTAAAAAGGCCTATTAATAGCTTTAAGGTTAAGAATGTTTATTTTGTGCAGTCTGCTTTGAAATCCCTCCTGGATTTCTCTGAGCCACTTCTTGGCTGGGAGAAAGCTGCTGTTAACTACATTTGTAGTCCAATTGTGAATGTCGTGGTCGTGATGTCATGCATAAAGGCAGGTGTTTCCTCCTCCATCTCCCCAAACACACATTGTTAGGAAATGTTCGTATGCCCAGATATTGGAAAGAATTATGCCGTTGTAAACGGAAGCATTTTATCATTGTAGCAGATACTTAACCTCCTGAGGAATCGCAAGATGGATGCTGTAAATACTAGCAAAGTTACCCCATATGTACAACTGGGCAGAAAAGCAGGGGGCTGCCCAGTTCACACCCTCACCCACGGCACAGTGCATGATTCTTTTTTTAGATAAAAAAAGTTTTTATTGTGTCGGCCAAGGGGTGTTAAAGAAGGATAGAACTTTCTTTATGTACGCAACAACAGCAGCAAGAATACTCATCGCAAAGCACTGGAAGACACAGGATTTGCCCACTCTGGAAGAATGGCAGACTCAACTGATAGACTACATGGAACTGGCTGAAATGACTGGCAGAATTCGAGACCTGGGAGAAGAGACGGTGGAAGAGGACTGGAAAAAATTTAAAGACTATCTACGAAAACATTATAAGTTGCATGAATGTTAGGAGAATGCATGACAGAAAATAATATGGCATCAGCAACTTAGCTATAAGAGATATGAGTAAGTGATGTTTAAGAAAATGATGATATTTGAGGTAATATGCTTAAGTCAATTGGTTTAATATATGATAAAAATATTGATAATTGGGGACATATTCAAGAACTATTAATATGATTTGAAACAAGGTAATAAATTGATGTTTATAACTGTATGACTGAGAACGCAGGAAAGGGTGATGTGAGGAAGTCTAAAGTTTATGGAAATATGATTTATAGATAAATTGATTTTTATGTATTTTTTTTCCTTTTTAAATCTTTTCTGTTCTTTTTTTTTGCTGGACTGCATGGTGATGGTACTATATATGCTTGTTAATCTTTCTTTTGTTTAAAATTTGCAATAAATATTTTATTAAAAAAAGTTTTTATTGATTATTTTCACATAACAAATTATTTCAACAATTGTATTTTCCTCCCTTCCCTCAGTTCCTCTTTCTGATTTATTTGCATATATTGTTCTCTGCATGTTATGAGAATGTAAAAATCTCTAAGTTATCCATCTATTATGTCAACAAATAAATTTGTGCATGTTTATTCACAACCTGCCAAGGAGTCCAACTCATTCTGTTGTTTTTTTTAAGTACTTTGTAAAAGGACCCCATTCCTCCAAAGTTTAACTGCTTTGTGGGGAGGGTGCTGTTATACCTAGCAGAGCTGTGAGATACAGTGTGATATTATATGTGATATTATATTGGCTATAGCTGAGCCCTGGCATATTGTGAAGACTGGTACCGGCTGGGACACATTATTCAGCGAGCAAAGATCAGATAGCTAGTATTAAGTAGTAGGTTGACAAAGCCGGCACATCCCGATTGGCCCTTGGACTTCTGTTTGAACTTCCTGCGCTCCCGCTTTGTCTGGTGCACGTCATCCTCTTCACTGGAGGATGCCTCGTCACTGCTGGCCTCTTCGTGATGCACTGGAACCGGCTTCCTAGCAAGACGCGGGCTGCTGGCCTTGCGGATCTCCTGGGCGGAGCATTCAGCAGCTTCCGAGGCCGCAGCCTCCTCAATGGCCTTCTGCAGCGTGAGGTCTGGCTTGGCGAGGAGACACCGTTGCAGACAGATGTCCCGGACCCCGCAGACGATTCCATCCATCAGGGCATTGTCTAAGTCAGTGTTTCCCAAACGTTTTTGGGCAACGGCACACCTGTTTACCGGAAAAAAATCTCGCGGCACACCACCATTAAAGCCCCGCCCCGTGACGTCAGCGCGCAGCGTCACGCCGGGAGGGACGCACAAAAGTGAAAGTTTTTTCCCTCCCCCTTGCCGGGGTGGGAGGAGGCAGCAGAGCAAGGGACTGAGGGACGGCGGCAGCTGAGGCGGCCACCCCTCGACGCTGTCCCAAAAGCCGCCAAAAAGCCCTAAAAAAAGAGGAGCAGCACAAAAAACACACCACACACGGGGGGCGTGTTCTAATTTGCTTCTAACTCCGGGTTAGAGCGCAGCACGTGGAGGATGGGTGGGGAAAGAGAGAGGAGGCGCACTGATAGAACGCCAGGCACGGGGGCCGCCAGGGAGAGCCAGCGCGCGCCCCACCCCGGACGCTCGCGGCCACCGCCATCCCTCCCTCCCAGGGAAGGCGGGATTAGAGCAAGCGCCCGGGCAGCAAGAAGCGCGCGCGCGCCGGCCCTGCCCTGGATCCCTCAGAACCGCCAGTCTCTGGGAAAGTGGGCGTGGCTTCAGAACTCTCAGGCAGCAGCACCCGCCGCCCGGCAAGGCTTCCCATTGGGAGGCGCGAATGCTTTAGTGGGCGGGGATTGGTGCAAATATAGGCAGGGCGGGCTGAGAGGAGGAGCCGCCGCCGAGGAGCAGCGACACCAGCAGCGTTTCCTCTCCCCCCTCCCCTCCCGTGTCAACAAGCGGGGCGCCTGCGCCGGGGGTTTGCGCGTCAGGCAGGCAGCCAGGCAGGCAGACGGCGAGAGCCCCGCGCTGGGCGGCCGCTGCTCGCCGCCGCCGCCCCGCATCTCGCCGCCCGACTCGCCCGCCTCCCTCCCACGGCACACCAGGCAACGTCTGGCGGCACACTAGTGTGCCACGGAACACCGGTTGGGAAACACTGGTCTAAGTCTCGGAACTGGCAGTGCATTGCAGCCTGTCGAAGGGCGGTGTATTTGTTACTTGACTCCCCCTCTGCCTGGTTCCAGTGGTAGAACACATGGCGGGCAGCAATTTTGGATGGCTTCGGAGTGTAGTGGTTTTTTAGCTTCTCCTTTACCACGTCCCATGGCGCTGCCTGGACTGCTAGTGGCGCAACCAAAACTCGGGCCGTCTCGAACACCTCAGGCCCACAGAGGCTGAGGAATAGGCCCGCTTACGCTCTTCTGACACTTCCGTCAGCTCGTTGGCTTGGAGGTAGCAGTCGAACCAAGCGAGGTAGGAGTCCCATGATTCAGAGGCTGGGGCAAACAGCGGTAGAGGCACAAGTGAAGCCATGTTTCCAATACCGACCTGGTGGGCGATGGATGGAACACAGTGCTCCAGCCAGTACCGTCAGCTCTGAATTGGTACTGTTCAGTGATTTCGCTCAGTGTTTCAGCTCAGTAAGTGTCCGAATCTGGCTGTGCTCTGATGTCCATCTGATCCCATCGTCGTCGCCAGTATTAAGTAGTAGGCTGACGAAGCAGACAACACAGAGATTTCTCCAATTGGTTCTTTATAGTAAGCTGGAACTGAACTGAACAGCAAACAGCTCAGCCGGCCTGCTTTTATAGGCAGCTGGCTGTCAACATTGTAACAACAACAACCCAGGGTTTCCCGCCTAAAGTAACTGACGTGGACCTGAGTGAAAACTATATATACGATACTCCTGGTGGCCAGGGATGTGTACTTCAATACATAACACCCCTCCCCACCGAGATAAGGTGTTAGTTACAATCATAGGGGTTCCATTATATACAGCAATACCCTTATTGGTTTCAGTAAGGCACATAAGCATATTAATTGACCCTATTCACCATACAGCTTTACATGACGGATGACGGCTTCAGTAGTGGTGGAGGGCATCAGGGCCACCTCCAGCCATTTGGAATAGGCGTCCACCACTACCATATAGGTCCGGCCGTGAAAGAAGCCAGCAAGATCGATGTGCACCCTCGACCAGGGTGCCTTGGGCATCTCTAAGGTCTTGCCCTTAGCTACCGGTGGTGCAGCTCTCGACTCTTGGCATGCTTGACAGGAAGCAACCCACAAAGTGATGGCATCGTCCATGTTAGGCCTTAAGAGATTGAGATACAGGATGTTGGGATACAGGATGTGGGACTTGGTGGACTTTTGGTGTGCTTCAGAAGAGCTTGAGCAACCTCTGCACAAGGTTAAGCAATTCTCAAAAAAGAGGGCTAGAAAAGTATTTGGCAAAATGTATTTTGCAACTTCTTTGCGAAATATAATACATACTCTGAATGGGAATAAAAATTGCAGCCTCTACTGCACCTGCATCTGAATTTCTAAAACATAACATATTCAATCATTTGGTTTGTGTGTGTAGTTAAGGGGGAAATGGACTAGCAAATATACATGAATATATCTATATCTTATATAACAGAAGTATGCACAGTTTTGTCCAGAGGTTAAAGAGAAGCATATGATAAAAAGGTGCAAAAAAGAGTGGGAAACTGAGGAAGAGATAAAAATTACAAAACCAAGAGATTCTTGTGTCATTTGGGCTAATGGTTGGGTATCTTTACAAACAAGGAATAGCTACATTCCTGCAAAGAAGATGCGTTCAGAAATGCAAATACCTGCCTTGAAACTAGAGACAGCAGCTAAATCTCGATTACAGTCAAAGAATGACAGAAAAGGTGCACATGGCCCTTTAGAGTAACATCATTTCCCACCAGGGGGCCTGTGTGGGTTAGTATTTTCCATTTATGAACTAGTTTACAAAACCCTTTGCCAAGCCAAATCCTGCAACCATTTACAATAGAAGACAATCAATCCATTCAAAATGGCTGAAACAATGCGCTTTGTGAGCTCCCATTCCCCTCTGGCAGTCATTGCCTCTCATTCCAGAGCTAGTAGGAAAAGGGTTCATGGAGCTGAGGAAGAAGACTTCTGAGCCAAAACCCTGCCATCAAGTCAGTGCAGATGATGCTTAGCTAAGATGGACCAACAGCCCGTAGCACCTTACGGTCCTAATTAAAGATGTAACTGAGGCAAATTATTGACAAAAAGAAAAACAAATAGCTGTGGAACGCCCTCCCATCGGATGTCCAAGAGAACAACTACTACCAGACTTTGAGAAGACATCTGAAGACAGCCCTGTTTAGGGAAGCTTTTAATGTTTGATGGATTACTGCATTTTAGTGTTTTGTTGGAAGCCACCCAGAGTGGCTGGGGAGGCCCAGCCAGATGGGCGGGGTATAAATAATAAATTATTGTTATTACAAGAAATATGTAGAATAGCTAAGCAAGTATTAGAAACCACCCCAGAACTGGCCCTACTAAACATATTCCAAGACAATAATGCCCACTCACATCACAAAAGAACTCATAACCCGGCTACTCTCAGCAACCAGAAACATCATAGCCAAACACTGGAGAGACCTGTCAGGAGTAAGCATGGACCAATGGTACCAAATAGTATGGGAAACAGCCCTACTAGAAAAATTAACCAATAAACTGAAACTGACACAGGGACAAATAGAAGAAGAAGATACCTTCACCCCGGTATGGCTCCCCTTTATCACATGCACAGCCCAACAAGACAATGACAAGAACCCGCCTGTGGCCTTCGCACAGAGACCCCGGTTGTTTCACGGACTATTGACCTGTACACCACTACTTTATCCTTCCGCTTAACACCAATTTTGCGGAAGAAACGCCAGGGTTCCCCGGTGAAGAATTGAGTCTCAGTCAGGTAGAGTTAACAATGAAGATTAAAGTTTATTTCAAACACAATCAAATTTTAAAATACAGTGGTGCCTCGCAAGACGAAAAGAATCCGTTCTGTGATTCTCTTCGTCTAGCGGTTTTTTCGTCTTGCGAAGCAAGCCCATTGACGGATTAGCAGCTTATCTGCTGATCGGATCAGCTGATAAGCGTCTTAGCGTCTTAGAAAAAAGGGGGGGAGGAAAAAACCCCCGCAGGAACTCGCAAGACATTGTCGTCTTGCGAAGCAAGCCCATAGGAAATTCGTTTTGCGAAGCAGCTCAAAAACGGAAACCCTTTCGTCTAGCGAGTTTTCCGTCTTGCGAGGCATTCGTCTTGTGGGGCACCACTGTATATTCCAAACGCTGTCACACTATTCCCTCTCAGTCTTGTCCCTGTCTCTAACTCACTCTGACTCCTCTATCTCCCCCCCCCCCAAAGAACCAACTGCACTAACGAACAAAAACGGCTTTCTTACTGGTCAACCTGTTAACCCTTTCTCTCCCCCAATACAAACGTATCCCCAAAAATTGGGCAAATGCCACACCGCCAACAGCATGCGAATCAATACGGCTTAACCCGATTCAAAAACACCTCCCCTCCCCCACACACGAAAACAAAGTTCACCACTGCCAACCCCAAACAAGCAACCGCACCCTAGGCCAACCCCAATTTCTCTCACCACCAAAGGAAAGCAAGCGCTGACACAAAACCCCACACATACATTAAGCA